>NW_020174268.1:6421918-6483821 GCF_003031525.2 Neophocaena asiaeorientalis asiaeorientalis | reverse complement strand
CAGGACCCTGGCAGTGGCGGGCTGCACAGGCTCCCAGGAGGGGAGATGTGGATAGTGACCTGTGTTCGCACACAGGCTTCTTGGTGGCGGCAGGAGCCGCCTTAGCGTCTCATGCCCGTCTCTGGGGTCCGCACTGATAGCTGTGGCTTGCGCACGTCTCTGGAGCTCCTTTAAGCGGCGTTCTTAATCCTCTCTCCTCACGTTCCAGGAAACAAAGAGGGAAGAAAAAGTCTCTTGTCTCTTCGGCAGCTCCAGACTTTTTCCCGGACTCCCTCTCGGCCAGCCGTGGTGCACTAACCCCCTGCAGGCTGTGCTCACGCCGCCAACCCCAGTCCTCTCCCTGCGATCAGACCTCCGAAGCCCGAGCCTCAGCTCCCAGCCTCCGCCCGCCCCGGCAGGTGAGCAGACAAGCCTCTCGGGCTGGTGAGTGCTGGTCGGCACCAATCCTCTGTGCGGGAATCTCTCCGCCTTGCCCTCCACACCCCTGTTGCTGCGCTCTCCTCTGTGGCTCCGAAGCTTCCCCCCTGCCCCCCCCATCTACCCTAGTGAAGGGGCTTCCTAGTGTGTGGAAACCTTTCCTCCTTCACAGCTCCCTCCCACTGGTGCAGGTCCCATCCCTATTCTTTCGTCTCTGTTTTTTCTTTTTTCTTTTGCCCTACCCAGGTACGTGGGGAGTTTCTTGCCTTTGGGGAGGTCTGAGGTCTTCTGCCAGCGTACAGTAAGTGTTGTGTAGGAGATGTTCCACATGTAGATGTGTTTCTGATGTATTTGTGGGGAGGAAGGTGATCTCTGTGTATTACTCCTCTGCCATCTTGAAGCTCCTCGGTACCCAGATATTTTGACAAACGTTATTCTGGGTGTTTCTGTGAGGGTGTTTTTGGATGAGGTTAGTATTTAAATTGGTAGAGTAAAGCAGAGTGCCCTCCCTAACATGGGTGGGCTTCATCCCATCAATTGAAGGCCTGACTAGAACAAAAATCTGGCCTTTCCTCAACTCAGCAAGAAATCCTTCTGCCTGACTATCTTCAAACTGGGACCTTGGCTTTGTACTGCCCTCAGACTTGAACTGAAAAAATGGCTTTTCCTGGGTCTCAAGCCTGCTGGCCTTCAGACTAGATCGCCACCATTGGTTCTCCCTGTTCTCAGGCCTCTGGACTTAGAACTACATTAGCTTTCTTGGGTCTCTAGCTTGCTGACGACTCACCCTGCAGATGGTGGGGCTTGTCAGCCTTCATAATTGCATAAGCCAGTCCCTTACGATAAATCTCTTTAGATAGATAGATAGATCTAGGTAGATAGATAGACCTATATATACATATAGATTTAGATATAGGTATAATCTCCCAGTGGTTCTGTTTCTCCGGAGAACCTTAGTATAAACTTAGAAATGGTGCCTAATTAAAAGCCTAGGGAATGGCACCCATAATGACCCACTGTCCATTATTTAGGGTGTGGGTAGACAGCCCTTGTACTTCTGCAGACCAAAATTCAGTCTGTTTTCTAACATCATGAAGAAGGATGTTCCTTAGCAGTTGGGATAGCTGTCTATGTAGCCACATCTCAGAAATGACGTATTTTTCTGTTGTTCCTCATTTCCACAAAATTTGAGTGCCTGCTGGGGTACTTGCGTCTTGCTGTGCTAGATGCAAACAAAATGGATGGCCCTTGTCCTCTCAGAGCTTATGGAATAGCAGAGTTTTTCTCCTACCGTTTCATTTGGAGAATAATATTTACTAATATCACTCTCAATGTGAAGCCCATATGAGAAATTTCTTTCGCAGATAAGTGCTAGGAGAAGCTTAATTTCTCCTAAAAATATTGGTCTGTCTATTTCTCTCTGACAGCAAGAACAATATAAGTGTTTCTCCTTTTCACTTTGGCGGCTTGGAAGTTCAGAATCACGTTAAGCTCTATAATAACAACAAAAGATGGTCTGCATGTAGACATTCTTATTGACCCTGATCCAAATTCAGGGTAAATTATGTATATTTTACCATTTAATGAATGTTTTTGTTGTAATTGACCTAAAATCTTTTGTATAAGGAGGAAGTATGTAAATACTTCAAAAAATTTTAATGCAAGTAAAATTTATTTCCTTTGAAATGGAAAAGATACTCTAGGGAAATATCTTTTTTCCTTTATAACACTGAGCACAGTTTGTAGCTATTTTGTCTTCCTCTGTCTCTAGTACCTGGCATGTTTGCCTGGTTTGTAGGAGCTATTATGGAATATTTGTTCATATTGAATGAATGGAAGAATGATTCTATCCTTTCAATTTATAGCAGTATCAGTCATTTACATTTTAAGCCTCAAATTGCTCAGATATCTAAAATGTCAGTTCTTTTTCTATGTCAGACAGTCTTTTAAAACGAATGTATTTAAATCGTATATTCCCACAATCATTGCAAAACATAACATTTATATATCTAAAAGGAAGAAAAGGACAAAATTGCCTAGAGATAATTATTGTTAGTATTCTTAATAGTCTTCCAGGGACTTCTCTGGTGGTCCGGTGGGTAAGACTCCGTGCTCCCAATGCAGGGGACCCGGGTTTGATCCCTGGTTGGGGGAACTAGATCCCGCGTGCATGCCACAACTAAGAGTTCGCATGCCACGACTAAAAAAAAAAAAAAAAAGCTCCCACATGCCACGACAAAGATCCCGTGTGCAGCAAGTAAGACCCAGCACAGCCTAGATAAATAAATAATCTTCCAGAATTTATATGAAAGCGTATATCCAGATAAATATTTTTTTCAGAATTCTCTTTACCAAAATGGGATCATATTATTCATTCTTTGTTACTTTTTTCGTTTAACTATGTCCAGTGACCATACAGATCAGTCTCTTGAACTACCTCATAATTTTAAATACTTGCATAGGATTCCATTATACTTTATGTGTAATCTGTTTAACCGATCCCTAATTGTTGGACTTACAGGCTCTTCCCAGTTGCTGGCAATTATATAGAATGCTCTCTGTACATTTTCATTCACTTGTCTTAAGTATTTACACAGGATGAATCCTGGAAGTAGAATTACTGGCCCTAAGGGAAGCCAGTTTTTAAAGATTTCAGAAAGATGGTACCCATTTATATTCCCATCAGCTACTTTCTCACACTCATCCAGTACGAGGTATCAATATTGTATCAGATACCTCTTTTGCATCCTCTCGGATCTTCTTGGCTTCATCAGACCCTTGACAATATGCTCTAGTCCTGCCACCATGACAGCGACCAACTCCAGCTCCGTTGGTGCCCAGCCAGGCAGCACCTGCTCCCACCTCCTGCCCCAGGCCCCTTGGATGCCACTCGGGTGTGAGATCCTGGGGACCCACTCAGCTCCCACACACCTACCCACAGGCTGAAACCTTTGACGGTGGTCTTTGGAAACTACAGGATAAATTCTTCTTCCGTCCTCCCCCAAGATGAACTCCCCAAAGAAGCAGTAGTTCATAAAATCTCTAGAAAAATGTAAGGTTGAGACATCAGTTAGCTTGTTACTAAGCAGCCTTACTGAGTTACTAATCCCTGTAATGCACCCTCATATCTGATTCATCCTTCTCCTTTGTTCCATTTCCCATTTCCCCTCCTCTGCCTCCTTGGGATAGCAATCCCCATAATAGTAGTAGAACATAGCATGATACTTTCTGGGGGACCTGGGTCAAAATATCCTTTTCCCATAGAATGGATATACCATAATTGAACCAACCGTGCAACCTTCAGTTTTGGTTTTGTTTTTTTTTTTAATAACTTTATTTATTTATTTATTTTTGGCTGCATTGGGTCTTCATTGCTGTGTGCGGGCTTTCTCTAGTTCTGGGCTTCTCATTGCGGTGGCTTCTCTTGTTGCGGAGCACAGGCTTCAGGCACAGAGGCTCAATAGTTGTGGCTTGTGGGCTCTAGAGTGCAGGCTCAGTAGTTGTGGCGCACGAGCTTAGCTGCTCCATGGCATGTGGGATCTTCCTGGACCAGGGCTCGAACCCGTGTTCCCTGCAGTGGCAGGAGGATTCTTAACCACTCCACCACCAAGGAAGCCCAGGGTTTTTTTTTGGTTTTGTTTTTTGCTCCTAAAAACAAACAAGAAACTACAATAAACATTCTTGAACAGATGTCTTCTGTAGGACAAATTTCAAACCTGAGATTCAAGTCAAGAAGTATGTCTAAGGAGATATAAGTTTTTCCACCACAAAATGTGTCATGTAAGAAATAGCTCATCTTTCTTTTATCAAAAATTTTAAAAGGTAAATATGTGAAGTGATGGGTGTGTTAACTAACTCGATTATGGGAATCCTTTTACAGTTATATCAAACATTCACATTATACACTTTAAATATCTTACAATTTTATTTGTCAATTATACCTTAATAAAGCTGGGAAAAAAAGAAAATAAATTGAATTGGCAACCTCCTGTCCTGCCTGGGAGTGGGAAATAAATTCGACCTCAGTTATTAGGGGTCTTCTCTCTTTTGCAGAGTTTCATGAGAACGCAGGAGACTTACATGATTCCCAGAAAAAAGGAGTATCTAGTCTTTGCTCCATCCTCCTCACAGCTGATACCCTCAGTGCCTGAGCCTCATGTTTTCTTGAGGGAGGGCAGCTCTGCTGTTCTGTACCAGGCTTTGGGACAGGAATCTGGGGCTGAGTCCTGGGTCCACCTCCTCTACCCTGTTTTTCTTTTTCTTTTTCTTGTGGCCATGCTGTGCAGCTTGTGGGATCTTAGCTCCCTGACCAGGGATCGAACCCTGGCCCTTCGGCAGTGAAAGCATGGAGTCCTAACCACTGGACTGCCAGGGAGTTCCCTATAGCCCGTTTTCCTATGAGGCTGTTCATCTTTTCCTTATTGATCTGAAAGAGATAGACATATGTTAGTGCAAATAATTTTATGTTTAAATTACAAATGTATAATTTTACATTTTATTATACACTTTTCTTGGGGGGGAGCAAGAAAGTATCTCAACTTCATTTATTGAATAATCCATTCTTTCTCCACTTACTTGAAATTCCATTTTTATCATATGCTGAAATCTTTTATATGCATAGATATGTTTGGGATTTTTTAAATTTAGTTTTATTTTATGAATCTTTTGGTTTCAGTTCTGTTTCTTACTATTTTAGCATTATAGTGCTTTTTATTTTTTTTAATTAATTTATTTTATTTATTTTTATTTTTGGCTGCCTTGGGTCTTCATTGCTGCGCGCAGGCTTTCTCTAATTGTAGCGAGCTGGGGCTACTCTTTGTTGCAGTGCGTGAGCTTCTCATTGCGGTGGCTTCTCTTATTGCGGAGCACGGGCTCTAGGCGTGAGGGCTTCTGTAGTTGTGGCTCGCAGGCTCTAGAGCTCAGGCCCAGTAGTTGTGGCGCATGGGCTCAGTAGTTATGGTGCACGGGCTTAGTTGCTCCGCGACAGGTGGGATCTTCTCGGACCAAGGCTCAAACCCGTGTCCCCTGCATTGGCAGGCGGATTCTTAACCACTGCACCACCAGGGAAGCCCCTATAGTGCTTTTGAATAGCCAAGAAGCGAACTCATCACCCTTTTTCAAACACGTTACTATATATCCTTCGAACTCATCACCCTTTTTCAAGCATGTTACTATATATCCTTCCAGATGAACTTTAGATTCATTTTTCCAAGTTCTAAAATTAGGTATTTTGATTTGGGGTTTTTCTTTTTTTTTTTTTTTTTTTTTTTCTGTACGGGGGCCTCTCACTGTTTTTTTGCTCCTCCCGTTGCGGAGCAGAGGCTCCGGACGCACAGGCCCAGCGGCCATGGCTCACGGGCCCAGCCACTCCGTGGCATGTGGGATCTTACCAGACTGGGGCACGAACCCGTGTCCCCTGCATCGGCAGGCGGACTCTCAACCACTGTGCCACCAGGGAAGCCCTGGGATTTTCTTAAATGTATGGATTAATTTGAGATTAAATGATATCTTTGCAATACTGAGTCTCTTCTAAGAATTGAGCGGATCTCAATTTGTTTAAATAAATCTTCTGTTATAGTCTCTTAAAATTTACTTCTAAATATTTTATATTTTTATTACTACTATGAGATTTTTCTCCTTTGTATTCTAACAGACTATTGTTGTGATAAGTGAAAATTACTGGGTTATATCTATATCTATATAGTAACCAGCCACTTTTCTAAATTCTTTTTCCAGCTTTATTGAGTTATAATTTATATACAATATTTATTGAGTTATAATAATTTATAATAATTATAAAATAAATTTATTGAGTTATAATTTATATACAATAAGATTCACCCATTTTGTATACGGTCTGATGAATTTTGGTGATTGTATAGAGTTATGCAACCAACCACCATCACAGTAACAGTATAGAACATTTTCATCACTTTTTGAAAGTCTTCTTATGCCCCTTTGTAGATGACCCCAGCCCTGGCCTCTGGCCCCAAGAAACACTAATCTGATTTATTGTCACTAAAGTTTTGCCATTTCTAGAATTTCATATAAATGAAATCATACAATATGTAGTCTTTCATTTAGCATGATCTACTGCTGACTAGTATCCCAGTATATGTCTATATCCCAATTTATTTATCCATTTACCAGTTAACATTTGGGTTGTTTCTAATTTTGGGCTGTTATAAATAATGCAGCTGTGGGTATCTACTTCTAAGTCTTTGTGTGGGCATATATATTATTTCTCCTGTGTAAATGCCTACGAGTGGGATTCTTCAACTAGAGTAGAAGCTGCCAAACGCTTTTCCAAAGTGGCTGTACCATTTTCCATTCCCACCAGCAACACTTGAGCATTCCAGTTGCTCCACATTCTCACCAACATTTAGTGTCTTAGTCTGCTAGGGTTGATATAACAAAAATATCACCGACTGGGTGGCTTAAATAACAGACATTTATTTCTCATGTTCTTGAGGCTGGGAAGTCCAGCCTCTACCCACATCCATGTGGGTTGAATATGGGTTGAATTGTGTCCCTACCAAAAAGACCCATGTTGGGGACCTAACCCCCATGACCTCAGAATGTGGCCCTATTGAGAGATCTGGTCTTTACAGGTGTAATTAACTTCAAATGAAGTCATTAGGGAAAAAATGAGGTCATTAGCATGGTTCCTCACCTAATAACGACTGGTGTCTTTATAAAAGGGGGGAATTTGGATGTAGGGACATATACACGGGGGGAACACTATGTGAACATGAAGGCATAGGTCAGAGTGATGCTTCTACAAGCCAAGGAATGCCAAAGTTTGCCATCAAGCCCCTAGAAGGTGTAGAAGGAGGGGCATGGAACAGAGTCTCCCTTGCAGCCCTCGGAAGAAACCAACCCTGCTGACACCTTCATCCTGGACATCCAGCCTCCGGAGCTGTGAGACAATAAGTATTTGTGGTTTTAAGCCACCCAGTTTGTGGTACTTTTCGGTGGCAGACCAACCAAACGAATACACCATGTTTCCTAGTAACTTGAGTTCATTCATAATGTTGATTTGTTCTTGGCCTCTCCTGGCCTCTCCTGACCTCTCCTACGTATTAATTTTCAGAATCTGATTGGATTCATTCCCTGTTTCTGAATCTGTGTTCCAGAGAGTAAGAATTTCACGAGCCCAGCTCATCTGTGTCTGACTGTGGCATTTTGGATAGGCTTCTTTGTAGGCCAGGCCCCAGCCTATGCGTTGTCTTCCTCCTCGTCCCTCCTCATCCTCTGATCCAATCACCTACAGCCAAAGGAGTGGCGGTCACAGTGTAGAACACGGTCCAGCCCATGGGAACTGGGGGCGGAGTCATGCTGGGCACAGCGTGCATCGTGACCCACACATCTAAAGGCGCACCCAGGGACTTCCTGGCGGTCCAGTGGTTAAGACTCTGCACTTGCAATGCAGGGCATGTGGGTTCAATCCCCTATCAAGGAACTAAGATCCCACATGTCCCGTGGCCAAAAGATATTAAGAAAATAAAATAAAATAAAGGAATGCCCAGTACTGTGTGTGGAAGGGGAGAAAGCCGCCATAGTCGAGGCCTTTAGGAGCCAAGTAGGCCAGCCTCCCCCTTGTATAGGGATTTTACTGATAGTCCAGACAGATGTTGGGTCATCCACCCTTTGCTTGAAAACTTTGTCAGTGCCGTCTTTCCAAAATAGAATAGCCCTAGTTACAAGAAAATGTTTCCTTATGTTGAGCTAAAATTAGCCTCCTTATGACTTCTACTTCTAGGGTCCTACTTGTGCCCTCTTGTGTAACCCAAAGGGAAGTTGAATCCCGCGTCTATGAAACAGCCCCACTGCTTCTCACGACATGGTTTCCTGGTGCTTCTCTGTCCTGTCACTCACCCTCACACACGCCACAGGCTGCGTTTCAAGGGCGGTGCTGGTTACGCAGGGCTGTTACAGAGGAGGTCTGACTGTTATTCAAGAAGCCTGGGGCAGAGTGGGCAGGTGGGAAGAGTATGGGCTTTGGGGTCCAACGATGTGCTGGTGCAGCTGGCCCAGCCATTTCCCACCTGTGAAACCTTGGGCAGCACCCCTTTCCCTGCTGAAAACCCTTTCTGTCATGCGGAGGGGAAGGAAGGACTATATGTGCATTATGGAATATATGTGCGTTAAACGTGTGTGAGCAGTACAGGCTGAGGAGTCTGCAGAGCATGTACAGAAAAGTCAAGATTCTCACTACAATGGTTTCCCCCTTTATTGCATAGTAAAAATGTACAACTATTCATTTCATAGTTTGCTAAGACTCGTATTTTGCATTAAACCCTTTAGGCAGCAAAGAGAAATGAAAAGCAAAATGTATGTTTAAAAAAAAAAGGAAGAAAGGACTTTTTTTTTTCTGTCTTGGTTTCCTTATTTGTGTTAATCCTTTCAGGCTGCTATAACAAAATACAACAGACTGGGTGGCTTATAAACAACAGAAATTTATTTCTCACAGTTCTGGAGGCTGGAAGTCCGAGATCAGGACACCAGCATGGTCAGGTGAGAACCTGCTTCCTGGTTCATAGCTGGCACCTGGGTGGATGGGACTAGGGGTCTCTCAGGAGCCTCTTTTATAAGGCATTGATCCCATTCATGATGGTTCCACCCTCAAGGCTTAAGCACCTCCTAATACCATCATCTTTCGGGGGAAAGATTTCAACATGAATTTGGGGGCCATGTCTATAAAGTATGGAAACAATATTTTCTTCAAATGGTTATTATAGGATTAAATAAAGCTTTGTAATTTAGGGCCATGCTTCTCAAACTTGACTGTACATAGTAATCACCTGGGGATCTTTTTATAATGTAGACTCTGACTCCGTAGGTCTGGGATAGGGTCCGGGATTCTGCATTTGTCACAAGCTCCCAGGAGGTGCTCATGCTGTGGTTTGTGGACCGCATTTGAATAGCAAGGATGTAGGGCACCGGCACAGTGCCTGGCGTTTAGCAGAGTTCAGTAAATGTTAATTCTTGCTCTGTCCCTTTTGTGACCCCTCCTCGCCATACCCTTTAGTTGGATTAACTTTTAATTTTCATCCCATCCCTATGTAATAATGTGGTAATACACATGTCCAATTAAGATGAGCCTTGGAAGGTTTCAAATCTCTAAGAAGTAACAACTGCCTCAGCAGAGAAGGGTATATTCTTAAAACGGGAGAAATATTCTTTGAGTCCTAAATCAAACACTAAGCTGCTTTGTTGTAGGAACAATAGGACTTGTGTGGCTGTATGATTCCTGAAGTACACAAAAGGGCCAGCATGGTCCATTGTTAATGTCAGGCGACAGCCCATCTGCTAGGACAGGTTCCGTCAAATGGAAGTCGTCATCTCATTAAGTGGATGACAGCTGGGCAGCATATATTTATGAAGTCACTAAAGCCTTGTCATTGAGGTACTGTAGGAGGCTGAAGCAGCTGATCCTTCCAGAAACAATGATGTATGCTGTTGCCATGATATGGAAAAATCAAGTCTGATTAGACTGAGGTTTTGTGAGTCAGATCAGAAAATGCTAATAAACTTTGACAGGATTTATGTACTGATTCTATTCTTATTCCACTTTTTTCTCCCACTCTTAATTCATGTTGCACTGTTTTTCTGGTTCTTCATCCAAATGCACTTAAAAAAAAAAACTTGCAAATATATTTAAGTATAAATTCAGCCGTTACAAATACAAACACAAATTACAAAACAGAAAATGTATGTTCTCTTTTATTTCTATAAAGCCTTTTTGCTGCTGAATTTTTCTTTAAGGGTGAAATGAGTAAACTGAGCATTCTCTACAAAATGGTCATTGAATTATAGATAGTAGAAGCTTGCCCAGCTCAAGCACTTTTTTTTTTAATATGAGCTTTGACTTGTAGGTGTCTTAAAGTCTATAAAATCCCTTGTTAGAATTACATGTCTGGAATACCTTAAGTGAAAAAATAGACTGACCTCTGTTACTTAATTTATTTGCCATGATACATTTTAGCTTTTAAGCTGATTTTGTTGGCAACTCAATTAGATAGGTATAGTTCGGTCACATTTTAGAGCATCTAGTATGAACTTTCCTATGTTTTTTAAACCAAAATTCCTGATACACAGAACTTAAAAAATGTTTAAGTCAATAAACATTGTGGAATTTTCCTCATCACCCTCTAGGTTAACAGTAGAAAAACTAATGGCAGGGAGAAAGTATTTTAAGTATTTGTAGCTACATAATAACATATACATGAAAATTTTTTTTTTTTTTTTTTTTTTTTTTTTTTTTGCGGTACGCGGGCCTCTCACTGTTGTGGCCTCTCCCGTTGCGGAGCACAGGCTCCGGACGCGCAGGCTCAGCGGCCATGGCTCACGGGCCCAGCCGCTCTGCGGCATGTGGGATCTTCCCGGACCGGGGCACGAACCCGCGTCCCCTGCATCGGCAGGCGGACTCAACCACTGCGCCACCAGGGAAGACCGAAAAATTTCTTGAAGGCTACTGTGGAGCTCAACAGTGGTATCTCATGAGGATGGTAGGAATTACTACAATAATAGCACAGGAATTCTTGAAGACATCCTCATGCCCAGCCAGTCATTCAGGGAATCTAACCTGGAGGTCGCCACGAGCTTACTCTTCCCAGGGCTGATGAGCACCGGCAGGTGTGGGACGCACAGCCCGTTCCCACTGGAGAGGCTGGGGCTTAAACAGGCTCTGACCCCACCATCCTCCATGGGGCCCCTCCCTCCACACCTGACCCTCTCCTGAGAGGCACCCACACAGGCCGCTGCTCATCGACCTCACCAGTGAGGTCAGTGGAGCAAGTGCTGCACTCAGGGCTTCCAGTCAGTAAGAGGCACTCTGAAAAGGTGAAGATGGGGATCTAGTCTAACACTGCTCACCACTCTTTCATTCATACATCAAACATCTGTTGAGAGCTTTACTCTGTTCCTTTATGTTGATTAGGGAATTGAAGCTCAGTGAGGTCAAGGTAGCAGCGACTGTAAGAAATAAAATCCACTGTCCTTGTTTTTGCTCAAGCTCACCCAGCTCTCCAGAGCGCAGCACGGGGCTCTCACCCGTACACCGGTTCAAGCCCTACTTCCCAGTTATAGCAACACCCGCCCCATGGCCTTTGCTGCTTACCAGGCTCCTTTCATCTGATCCTTAAAATCTCCAGGTAGCGGTTGAGCTCAAACACGAATTTTAGTTCCGGTTGGCTAGTTCTTCACCATACACTATGATTAAAGACTTTGGGAGCTGATAACCTTCCAAGTTTATTCTGCAAGTTAATATAAACTTCGTGTTCCAGAGCCTAGAAATAATTTTAAGGGGGAAGAAAAAGTGCTTTATGGCTCATTTGATATAAAATGTGAATTCATGGGAGGAACTAAGTCTGTTTCCATTCTCTCCAGATAATTTTGGCCCTTGGCAAATAGCAACTAATGTTTCCAGTGACTTCCATCTCAGGCCTGTTTGGTTAGAACAGATCTGGTTCAGAAGCCCCCAAAGAATCTTTAGGCTCGTAAGAGCTGGTCTCATTCTGAAGCTGGACCACTGCCTTGTGCCCCTGATCTGCTCAGTTTTGCATTGAGTCTACTACTGGCGGAGATTCAGCAGCCCATAGTGGTGGGCCTGTGTTTGTCAACTTACGTTTCTCATGGTGAGTTCCTTACAGGATAAGATCAGGCCAAGCCTAGAATCACAGAACCTTCCAGAGATGGAACATCAGTTCCCTGGAACCCTGATATTGACACCTTACCCCTTTTCACTTTGTTCTTTTCCTGGCTTTAAATTGAATGTCCTTCCTGTGGTGCGACATACCAGGACGTGATGGTGTAGGAAAGGGTTAGAAGCCCTTAGAGTTGTTTTGGGGGAAGAATCAGGTAGTTGCTAATGCTAACGGTACATGGCCTATGTTATGAAGGAAAGCTAAGTGCGTGTGCATCTGTTCGGCGCCCTTTTTACATAAAGCACGAGGGCAGGGTTCCTGTGAAGACCCATCGCACCATCCAGGTCTACACTGACCCGCCAGACCTGCCGCAAGTCTGTGGCCATCCTATTTCTCCTTTCACACAAGAGCATTTTCTCCGTATAGAGAATGTTTTACCCAAAGACCTTTGAAAACCATGTGTCTGGATCCATTTCATCTCTGTTATAGCTAAGAAAAAACTGCAGACAGAGAAATTAGGAGACCCGGCCAATTCTACATGATTCAAGGATAGCTGTACAAAGTTTGCAGATTCAGCCTAGGATTGTCTGTTAAAGCTCACCATCCATGTATTCCAGGTAAATTGCATTAATCAACACGTGGTCCTGCAATTGAGCTTTGCTAGAAGGAGAAACGGACAGAAAAATAAACCATTATTGTGCAGTCTGGTAAGTGAGTGGTAAAATTGTGTCCAGGTCAAGAGGTAGCACAGTGGAAAGAAGTCACTGGGGTTTTAAAGACTGCAGAGGTGGCCTTCCCGGGTGGCACAGTGTTTAAGAACCCGCCTGCCAATGCAGGGGACACGGCTTCAAGCCCTGGTCTGGGAAGATTCTACATGCCACAGAGCAACTAAGCCCATGCGCCACAACTACTGAACCTGCGCTCTAGAGCCCACGAGCCACAACTACTGAGCCCACATGCCACAACTACTGAAGCCCACGCGCCTAGAGCCCGTGCTCCACAGCAAGAGAAGCCACCGCAATGAGAAGCCCGTGCACCGCAACAAAGAGTAGCCCCCGCTCGGCACAACTAGAGAAAAGCCCGCGCACAGCAACAAAGACCCAGCGCAGCCAAAAATAAATAAATTAATTAATTAATTAAAAATAAATAAGTAAAGACTGCAGAGGAGTTTATCAGGTGACAAGAGAGTAAAGGCACTCAAGATTCGCTGCAGACCCCTTGCTCCCCATGATGGGCTGGCAGATCTTGCCCTTTGATAGTGGCCCCTACTCTGCTCTGCCAAATGCTTTGACTTTAGCAGAATAATTGGCTAATCATGCCCATGGGGCAGTCTAGCCCATCAAGTTCAAGTACCAGGTGGTGACCTCTCCACTGAAAAATATTTATATTCTTAACAACAAATAAACAGTTAAAAAATGGGCAAAAGATCTGAACAGACATTTCTCCAAAGAAGATAATACAAATGGCCAATAAGCCATAAGATCAGTAGTCATTAGGGAAATGCAAATCAAAACCACAATGAGATACCACTTTACACCCATTAGGATGTCTGTGGTGAAACACAGCAACAGCAAAGGAAAAGAACGAGTGTTGGCAAGGATGTGGAGAAATTTGGAACTCTGGTGTACTGCTGTTGGGAATGCAAAATGGTACAGCCACTGTGGAAGATAGCATGAGGGTTCCTCAAAAAGTAAAACAGGAACTTCCCTGGCAGTCCAGTGGTTAAGACTCCACGCTTCCGATGCAGGGGGCACGGGTTCGATCCCTGGTCGGGGAAATAAGATCCCAAATGCCGCGTGGCCAAAAAATAAATAAAATACATAAAAAATTTTAAAAAAAATTTTTAAAGGTCAAATTAAAAAAAAAAAGTAAAACATAGAATTACCATATGATCCAGCAATTCCGCTTCTACATAAATACCCAAAGGAACTGAAACTAGGGACTCAAACGGATACTTGCACACCAGTATTCATAGCAGCTTATTCATGGTGGCCGAAAGGTAGAAACAACCTACCTAGATGTTCATCAGCCGATGAATAGATAAAGTGTGGTGTGTACATACAATAGAATATTATTCCGTCTGAAAAAGACATGAAGTTGTGACACATACTACAACATGGATGTACCTCGAGGATATTATCCTAAGTCAGATGTCAGACACAAAAGACAAATGAGGTACCTAGAGTAGTCAGAGTCCTAGAGGCAGAGATAGAATGGTGGCCACCGGCGGCTGGGGGGAAGACGGAGTGGGAAGTTATTGTTTAATGGGGACAGAGTTTCAGTGTGGGAAGATGAAAAAGTTCTGGAGATGGATGACGGTGATGGTTGCACAACAGTGCGAATGTACTTAATATCACTGAATTGGATACTTAAAACTTAAAATTGGTAAAGTGGTCAATTTTATGTTATGTATATTTTACCGTGATTTTAAAAATCCATAATATTTACATACTTTTTTTGGGGGGGAAAAAGCCAGGCACCTGTACTCTTGGTGGAAGAGCAGCTTGTACACAGGCCTAGAGGCCTGCTTCCTCCTGGAAGTCTTCCCTTACTGTCTCAGCCACTGCTCCCTCCTCTTCCTCCAATCGTTATTGAGCAGAATGTCAGTGTAACACAACTAGATAACAAGCTGTCTGAGGCCAGGGCCCAGCTTACTCTAAAAAAAAGTCCTGACGATTTTGTTTAATGTTATTAATTAGTAATGTTACTCTTTCTTCCATGTCTCTCTTTCTACCTGTCTGGGTTTTTTAAATAATTTTTTTTAGAAATAATTGACTTTATGGTCAATTTAGAGATTGATGTACAGTTGTTAAAAAATAACAGAGATCCCTTGTGCACTTTGTCCAGTTGCCTCCAGTGGTAATGTTTTTCAAAACTATAGTATAATATCACAACCAGGACACTGACATTGACAATCCACTGACCTTAATCAGATTTCCTTAGTTTTGCTTGCACTTATATGTGAGTGTGTGTGTGCCTGTGTGTGTGTGTTAAGTTCTACACCATTGTACTGACCAGGTCGGCTGGTGTATTCAACCACAGCAGTCAGATACCGAACAGTTCCAACACCATGAAGATCCCTGGTGTTTTTCCTTTGTAACTACCTGCACTTCCCCTCCCTCCACCCCTTAACCCTGGAAACCACTAATATGTCCTCCGTTTCTAAAATTTATCATTTCAAGAAGTGTTATATAAATGGAACTATAGAGTATGTCACCTTTTGGGGTTGACTTTTTCACTCAGCGTGATTCCCTGGAGATCCATCCAAGGTACTGAGTGTGTCAGTAGCTGGTTATTTCTTATTGCTGGGGAGTAGTCCAAGGTATAAATGTACCATGGTCTATTTAACCATATACCTTTTGAAGTACATTTGGTTTTTAGCTATTACCAAAAAAGCTGCTATCAACATTTGTGTACATGTTTTTGTGTGAACATAAGTTTTTATTTTTCTGGGATAAATGCCCGAGTGCAATTGCTAGATCATATGGTAATTGCATGTTAGTTTTAAGAACCTGCCAAACTCAGGTTTTCCAGGGAGGCTGTTCCATTTTCATCCCACCAGGAATGTATGAGTGATCCATTTTCTCCACATCCTCATCAGCATTTGGTACTGCCACTATTTTTTATTTTAGACATTCTGACAGATAGATAGTAATATCTCATTGTGGCTTATTCTTTTATTTTTGGCTCTTTTGGGTCTATGTTGCTGTGCGTGGGCTTTTTCTAGTTGCAGCGAGTGGGGGCTACTCTTCGTTGTGGTTGCTTCTCTTGTCGCGGAGCACGGGCTCTAGGTGCGTGGGCTTCAGTAGTTGTGGCATGCGGGCTCTGTAGATGTGGCTTGCGGGCTCTAGAGTGCAGCTCAGTACTTGTGGTGCACAGGCTTAGTTGCTCCGCGGCATGTGGAATCTTCCCAGACCAGGGCTCGAACCCATGTCCCCTGCATTGGCAGGCGGATTCTTAACCACTGCGCCACCGGGGAAGTACTCTCATTGTGGTTTTAATTGGCATTTCCCTGATGGCTAGCAATGTTGAACATCTTTTCATATGTTTATTTCTGTATATTCTGTATATTCTCTTTGGTGAAATGTCTCTTCATTTCTTTTGCCCATTTTCTAATTAAATTGGGTTTGTGTTTTGTTTTTTCTTTTAACTCATTCCCTCCACCCTTCCTTTTATTTCTTATTCTTTTAGTAAGCATTTATTAGCATGTCCCATCTATCAGGCATCTGGAATACAGAGACAAAGGCAAAGACTTACCCTAAAGAACTGATGGTTTTGAGGAGGAGACAAATAAGCAGGATTCTGTTCAGGAAAGACATCTACCTCCTATCAAGAGAATTAGTGAAGGCTTGTTTCCTGGAGGAGGTAACACCTGATCAGCATTTGGAGGGTGGATATGTTCATTATAATTTATATGCTATACTGCCTTTACACTTAGAGTAGTAATACAGTAAGAAATATGTAGTGCCTTCTAAAAGCCCCACAGGGTTCCCTGGAGATCCATCCAAGGTACTGAGTGTGTCAGTAGCTGGTTATTTCTTATTGCTGGGGAGTAGTCCAAGGTATAAATGTACCATGGTCTATTTAACCATATACCTTTTGAAGTACATTTGGTTTTTAGCTATTACCAAAAAAGCTGCTATCAACATTTGTGTACATGTTTTTGTGTGAACATAAGTTTTTATTTTTCTGGGATAAATGCCCGAGTGCAATTGCTAGATCATATGGTAATTGCATGTTAGTTTTAAGAACCTGCCAAACTCAGGTTTTCCAGGGAGGCTGTTCCATTTTCATCCCACCAGGAATGTATGAGTGATCCATTTTCTCCACATCCTCATCAGCATTTGGTACTGCCACTATTTTTTATTTTAGACATTCTGACAGATAGATAGTAATATCTCATTGTGGCTTATTCTTTTATTTTTGGCTCTTTTGGGTCTATGTTGCTGTGCGTGGGCTTTTTCTAGTTGCAGCGAGTGGGGGCTACTCTTCGTTGTGGTTGCTTCTCTTGTCGCGGAGCACGGGCTCTAGGTGCGTGGGCTTCAGTAGTTGTGGCATGCGGGCTCTGTAGATGTGGCTTGCGGGCTCTAGAGTGCAGCTCAGTACTTGTGGTGCACAGGCTTAGTTGCTCCGCGGCATGTGGAATCTTCCCAGACCAGGGCTCGAACCCATGTCCCCTGCATTGGCAGGCGGATTCTTAACCACTGCGCCACCGGGGAAGTACTCTCATTGTGGTTTTAATTGGCATTTCCCTGATGGCTAGCAATGTTGAACATCTTTTCATATGTTTATTTCTTACCTGTATATTCTCTTTGGTGAAATGTCTCTTCATTTCTTTTGCCCATTTTCTAATTAAATTGGGTTTGTGTTTTGTTTTTTCTTTTAACTCATTCCCTCCACCCTTCCTTTTATTTCTTATTCTTTTAGTAAGCATTTATTAGCATGTCCCATCTATCAGGCATCTGGAATACAGAGACAAAGGCAAAGACTTACCCTAAAGAACTGATGGTTTTGAGGAGGAGACAAATAAGCAGGATTCTGTTCAGGAAAGACATCTACCTCCTATCAAGAGAATTAGTGAAGGCTTGTTTCCTGGAGGAGGTAACACCTGATCAGCATTTGGAGGGTGGATATGTTCATTATAATTTATATGCTATACTGCCTTTACACTTAGAGTAGTAATACAGTAAGAAATATGTAGTGCCTTCTAAAAGCCCCACAGGGCACCTTTCTTTCTAAGTAATTCATTACGTGGACTTGTCATTAAATCAAGGTTAGCAGACACAAAATATCACCCTGGGTTCTTGAGGATTCTAAGACAGAGAAGACAACATCCCAGGCCCCCAAGATGTATGATCTAATGGGCACTGGAGATCCACCATCAGCAGACAGTTGATTACAGAAATACAAATTTAGTAACAAGGGAGAGGGAGAAATTAATTTTTACCAGGAAGTCTAGGAAGGTTTCTTGGAAAAAGGAGAGTTTGAGCTGGGATTTGAAAAAGGAGTAGAACTCCAAGTAGATATAAAAGGGAACAAATTTGGTATACACTCCTGGGTCCCTGCATGTTATAGATTCCAGGTTTCCATGTTGCTCTTACCCAGGGAATTGTTTCTGAGGAAAGATTCTAGACTGGATGTCTGTGTCCATGTTTGCTGATGGCTCCAGTTGAAGAGGTTGCTAGTGGAAGTCACATCTAGTTTTAGGATGAGATCAACAATCTAATTTTGGGAAGTCCTTCATCTCACAGATAGATGTACTGAGGCCTAGAGAGGATCAAATTCAGCTCAGTCTTGTGGCCCCTACTGTCCAATCAGTGGATGTGTTTTGTCTAGAAATTTCCCAGGTCATGCCAGGGAAGTGGTGTGGATTTCCTATGGCTCTGCTAAAAATAAAAAGATCATGGGCTTCCCTGGTGGCGCAGTGGTTGAGAGTCCGCCTGCCGATGCAAGGGACGCGGGTTCGTGCCCCGGTCCGGGAGGGTCCCACGTGCCGTGGAGCGGCTGGGCCTGTGAGCCATGGCCGCTGAGCCTCCGTGTCCAGAGGCTGTGCTCCGCAACGAGAGAGGCCACAGCAGTGAGAGGCCGGTGTACCACAAAAAAAAAAAAAAAGATCAGTTGGTGAAAATAAGGAGTTGCAGAGTGGATGGGGAGTACTTCTTGTTTAAAAACATTGTTTATCTCACATGTAATTTTTTTAAATCTCCTTTAAGGAATATAATTTTTACATATGCTCTGAAATAAACCACACTTACCAATTAAGTAACTTACAGAATGTCAAGAAAAGAGAAAATAAACCAGTTTCAAAGCCTCTGTTCAGCGGAGATTGGAATGGATAAGAAGCTGGAAGATGTATTAATGAGATGGGGAGAAAGTCAGGTTTCTTCTCTCAATTAGAGAAAAAGAAAGGCAATTACAAACTGTAGCATAAACAAAAATATCTTATAACAAAGTCATGGCCCAGATGTGAAGCAAATTAAACTTTAGCATGAAACAAATAAAATAAAATGTAGCCTGATTTTGAGAAATGTATGAGTGTAAGAAAAATATTCCATTTGCCACATTCTTCTTAAGTGACAAAAATACTGGATTTGTAGAGGAAGAAGTTGTGGCCCATTGCAGTGAACACTATTTACATAATCACCGTATTGTAAATGCTGTTGATTGAATGGAAATGCAGTCAATTTCAACAACATACAAGCAAAGTGGACAGAGGTTGAGAGTTGGAAATGGGGAGGAGAGGGAGAGAGGATGGTGAGTGTTCTCATGCTTGTCTGATATCGTAAGAAGTCTAAATACTGCACAACATTGATGAATGGGTAAGCTGAGGCTTTAAGTTTTACTTTTTTTTTTTTTGGCCGCACCAAGCGCCTTGCAGGATCTTAGTTCCCTAACCAGGGACTGAACCCACATCCTCGGCAATGAAAGCGAGGAGTCCTAACCACTGGACCGCCAGGGAATTCCCCAAAGTTTACTACATAAGTTACACATTTGGATAACTAATAGAAGAATTAAAGAGAATTCATATAGGGACTTCCCTGGTGGTCCAGTGGGTAGGACTCCAAGCTCCCAATGCAGGGGGCCCGGGTTCAGTCCCTGGTCAGGGAACTAGATCCCTCATGCCACAACTAAGAGTTCGCATGCCACAACTAAAGATCCTGCATGCCGCAACTGAGACCCGGCACAGCCAAAATAAATGAATAAATAAATAAATATATTTTTTTTAAAGAGAATTCATATAGCTATTAAAGGGATTCAGAACATGCTACTCCAAAATATACCCCTTTGGCATATTGATTATTTTGAACTGAAGGCAATTGAGAAACTGTAGATGCAGGAAGGGCTCTCTGACCTCCCTCTTTCTACCTAAAATCAGGTCTTTGAACTTCCCATGAGAAAGGTGCCCTCCCTTTACCAGGAAGAACATTCTTATCACTGGGGACTGGGCGTCAATGCTGAAGTGGTCCTGTACAAATAAACGTACCAAAATAACCCTTGTCTTCCATTACTTTCTCCCCATGTATCTCCTAGTCACTTTCCCACAATTTACTGTCCTCAGCTCAAGCCCCTTGGTCTTGTCACATCCCTGCAGTTTATTGTTCTTTGTGTAAAAAGGCATATAAGTTTTGGGGCCTAACAGCTTATTCAGGTCTTCATTTTCCCTTCAAAGACTCCCATGTACATGTAAAAATATTAAATAAGATATGTATGCTTTTCTTTTTAATCTGTTTATGTTGGTTAATTCTTAGGCCAGCTACAGAACCTGAGAGGGTAGAAGGAAGTTTTTCCTCCCCTACTGTCAAAAATTGGAAGAAGGGAAGGGGAAGGGAAACAGCGTAAATTATACTGTATTTTTTCAGGATGGGCTGTCAGTTGATAATGTCTAAAGAAATAGTAATATAAGTATATTACATGTTATGAAAATGGTTGCCAGAGCTACAGACAGAAGTGGTTAAATGTGGTTGCCTCTGGGAAGTTGTACTAGAAGTGACCTTAGGGATTAGGCGGAGACACAATTTTGATGTCACATAAGTGATTGTTTTGGTAAAAAGAAATGAGAAGGGTTGTATTGACCAGGAACAAAATTTGTTCAAAGTATAATTGCAGCTATTTCATTACCTTAAATTTAAAATATAGCCCGTAAGCATTTCTAATTTTCCTAAATTTGCCCTTGTGCAGGAAAAAGAACTAGTTCAGCTCTGATATAGATATTTGAATGCCACTTTTGTTAAGAGAGATCTTGGATTTTTTTGAGGTGAGACAAAATGAAGTACTGTGAGGTACTTCTCAACGGTGTGAAATCCCTGGATTAATCCAGAGTTTAGCTTATTTAATATAACATTTAAGCTCTTTTCTTGTGCAAAATCTTCAACTTATATTTTCCCCATCAGGCACACCTCTGATTTTATAATGCCAATCATTGAAAGCTGACATTTATTATATATAAACATTCCCTTTGGACATGTCCATTTCCAAGTTCAGGGAGCCAGGCTCCAGGAACCCACGCACGCACACCGGGACTGTGTGGTGTGGGGCAGGGCAGGGGGACGCTGGCCACATTGTGGTGCCATCCTGTGGTTGTGATGCTAAATTAGAGCATGTTTTTGTTTTCTTCTCTCTAGGAAGGCCCTTTTGTCTACTTGTCTTTGGTAGGAAACATCACAGATTCTGATGCCTTGATAGCTTCATTGTGTAAGTAATTTAAAACGTTTGCATTTGCCATGTTTGAGGGATTAATTCAAGTATGGCTGTCAATTAAATGAGTACCTGTACCCCATGCTGTATGATTCTATTTACATGAAATGTCCAGAATAGGCAAATCTATAGAGATAAATTATAGATTAGTGGTTGCCTGGGTGTGTGGGGAGGGGGCGGGATCATAGGCCAGAAATGGGGAGTGACTGATAATGGGTACAAATTTCTTTTTTGGGGTAGAAACATTATAAAATTACATGATTTGTAGTGATTCAAATCTGAGAATATACTAAAACTTGTTGAATTATACACTTTAAACAGATTAAAAAAAAACAGGTCTGGCACGTGAATTATATCTCAATAAAGCTATAATTTCAAATTTTTGTTTTTATTTATTTAATTTATTTTTGGCTGCACTAGGTCTTCGTTGCTGTGCGTGGGCTTTCTTTAGTTGTGGCAAGCAGGTGCCACTCTTCATTGCAGTGCGCCAGCTTCTAATGGCAGTGGCTTCTCTTGTCACAGAGCACGGGCTCTAGGTGTGCGGGCTTCAGTAGTTGTGGCTTGCGGGCTCAGTAGTTGTGGCTCTCAGGCTCTAAAGCGCAGGCTCAGTAGTTGTGGGGCACAGGCTTAGCTGCTCCGCGGCATGTGGGATCTTCCCTGACCAGGGCTCGAACCCGCATCCCCTGCATTGGCAGGCGGATTCTTAACCACTGCACCACCAGGGAAGCCCGAATTTTCATTTTTTTGAAGGTGAAAATGTAGACTGAAGATGACTGATAAAGATCGAATTAGATATTTGCATTTCATGGGACTGAGCCAAATCTGGGCTGTTTGCTTTCTCTGAGGCTGAGCAGGGCAGCCAGGGTAGGAGGACAGTGACTTGAGCTGGAATTCTCAACCCCAGACTTCCCTAGCAATTCTCAAGCACAGTTTAATCCAGCAGACTCACCAGAAAGCTGCACAGCTGCATTTTCCTTAGCCTGTGGAACTGAGCAGGTGGCCTCAAGATGTGGGACTCAGGGCTTCCCTGGTGGCGCAGTGGTTGAGAGTCCGCCTGCCGATGCAGGGGACATGGGTTCATGCCCCGGTCCGGGAAGATCCCACATGCCACGGAGCAACTAAGCCTGTGCACTACAACTTCTGAGCCTGTGCTTTAGAGCCTGCGGGCCACAACTACTGAGCCCGCGAGCCACAACTACTGAAGCCTGCACACCTAGAGCCCGTGCTCTGCGACAAGAGAAGCCACTGCCATTAGAAGCCGGCACACTGCACTAAAAAGAAAGCCTGCGTGCAGCAACGAAGACCCAATGCAGCCAAAAATTAATTAATTAATTTTTTTTTTAAAGTGAAAATTCATTTAATGGAGGTACCCTTGATTAGTGTGAAAGTGAAAATCTAGTAGATAATGTCAAGTAGTGCTTCTTGGACTTTAAAGGACACAGGTTGCTTGGGGTTCTTGTTAAAATGCAGATTCTAATTCAGAGGGTCTGGGGTGGGGCCTCCCATATATTGATCTGTGGACTGTCCTTTGATTCAGCAGGATGTAGAACTTGTTAAAGATGGTAAGGAAGACTTTATTCAAGAGGGACTATGGCAATGGGAGAGAGATTGGGCTCAACTCTAAATACAAGGACAGGTGGAGATTCATAGGCAAGGAGCAGGGTTGGGGTCAGTGGATGGAAAATTACTGAGAAGAAACATCAAGGCTGCGGGACTCTTGATAGACTGACGCAACAGGATCCTTGCTGAAGGCTGGCCAGGGTATTAAGATACAGAGGGTGGGAGATAAGGAATTTGATCAGATATCAAGATTATCTATACTCCCATGTTCATAGCAGCAGTATCTACAATAGCCAAGACATGGAAACAACCTAAGTGTCCATTGACAGAGGAGTGGATAAATAAGTTGTGGTGTATATATACAATGGAATATTATTCAGCCATAAAAAGAAGGAAATCCTGCCATTTGTGACAACATGGATGGGCCTTGCAGACATTATGCTAAGTGAAATAAGCTAGACAGAAAAAAACAAAAACTGTAATATCTCATATGTGGAATCTAAAAAACAAACAACCCAAACTCATAGAAAAAGAGATCAGATTTGTGGTTACCAGAGGCGAGGACTGTGGAGTGGGGGAATTGGATGAAGATGTTCAAAAGGTACAAACTTCTGGACTTCCCTGGTGGTACAGTGGTTAAGAATCCACCTGCCAGTGCAGGGGACACAGGTTCGAGCTTATTGTGGTAATCATTTCACAATATATGTAAGTCAATTCATTATGCCGCATACCTTAAACTTACACAGTGCTGTATGTCAGTAATATCTCAATAAAACTGGGGGTTGGGGGGAGTGACCAGATACCAAGAGTGAAGGATTTTCACTAAACTCACGCAGCAGGATTCTTGTTGAAACTGGACTAAGTGGGCCAAGCACAGAGCCCAAGGTCGAGACCTTTTGGAGAAGAGGGCTTGGAGGAGGCTGCCTTGAGTTTGGTCAAGAAGAGTTGTGCCCCTAGTCTCCGCTCTGTGGCAAAGGGCACAGCCGTGGCTTGGCTACTGGAAACCTCCAGCCCTTCGTGTGCATCTTTCCCTCTAAACCTCTGCCTGAGCCTGGCAGTCAGTCACAAAATAAAGGATGAGGATCACATCATTAGGTTTATTAATGCTCTGTTTGCCCTTTCGCTGTTATAGGCGTTTAACCTGCAAAGAGTTGGTCAAGGTTAAGCAGTAGATGAGGAGATGCCAGAGGCTTGATCCACTGGGGCCAGCAGATAGCAGGGCCTGCTTCCAGTGCCTGTCCCCACCCCCTTCCCCCCCCACTTTCACTTACACGATGTCTCCTTCAGCTTTGCTGAATTTCCTGCAGTTTCAGACACACCCAGCGCTCTCAGCCCCAGGCCTTTGCTCAAACTCCTCCCTGAGATACCCTCTCCCTCCCCCAGTTCAAGGCTCACCTCTTGTGATATAAGCCCTGAGATTTTTTTTTTTTTTTTCGTGCAAATGTGCTTTATTTCTGTAATTTAGAAGAGACCTTTTGGTTTAGGGAGTGGGAGCTGTGTTTCAGTTCATACATATCGTCACACACTTCCCCAAGGGGGAGCAATTGACAGGCCACACGGGGGTCCTGTTATATGACACCCTCATCCAACTGGCCCTTGAGACTGGACCAGGTGCCCTTCAGGACAGAAATCAGGATGGGCTGCTCTTTGATCTTGCCTGCTGGTCATCCTCACCTTCATCCCAATCCAAAGCCTTGATTTGTGACACTGTGGAAGGTACGGGACTAAGAGAAAGGCCTGAGATTAAGATCCCAGATTACGTGTGCCTTGACGTGTGGTAAAACCCAGAGGGCCTCAGATGTCGTAAGTGCCAGGCCCCTCTGCACCCTGCTTCCTCATATAAGGTCCCTGGACAAGCAGCCCTGCTGGTCTCCGGGACCAGCACGGTGCCTGCACACCCCTGAGGAGCCGGCTTCAGTTCCCTGCCAGCCCTCAGAATTACTCAAACAATCCTATCACATCCTGCCGCGGGGACCAGGGGTCACCCGCCCTGGTGTTACTGCAGAGCCCACCTCCCACAGCCCCTCCTCGTTCACCCCAGTTCCTAGGGCAGCCCCACGTGGTACAGTGTGCTTCTCCCCGAGCCTGCGAGTGTTCTGTGACTAAGGAGCCGCCATCAACCTCATCTGCCCAGTGTCACCTGTTGTGTGTTGGGCCACCGCATAAGCCCGGGGCGGGAACCCTTCCCTCGCATGTAGGGTGAAGGGGAAGCGATCAGAACACCTTCTCTCCTAGCTTGTGCAGTGCCTTTTCTCCATGTCCCTATTCTCTGTCCCCGTCACTTATTACATGGTTTGAGCTCGCTACAGTATGAACCACCAGCAGCAGACTTTGTGTCCTGGTCGCTGCTGCATTCTTGAGACCTAGCATAGAGGCGTCTATACGCTACAAAAAAATTGTTGAATTAAAGAATGAATGAAGGGGACTTCCCTGGAGGTCCAGTGGTTAGACCCTGTACTTCTAATGCAGGGGGCATGGGTTCGATCCCTGGTCAGGGAACTAAGATCTCACATGCCACGTGGCCAAAAAATAAATAAATCAAAAAAATTTCTTAAAAAGAATGAATGAATGGGGTTATTTCTGTGAATGTCTAAACACCCACTAATCTCTTAGCTCCTAAAGCATTGACCTTTTACTTGTGATATTTTCTTAGATTTTGGCTACACTAGATAGTATATTTCACCTATTGTATCTATGTGTTTTTTTTTTATTAATTTAATTTATTTTATTTATTTTTGACTGCATTGGGTCTTTGTTGCTGTGCCCGGGCTTTCTCTGGTTGCGGCGAGTGGGGGCTACTCTTCGCTGCAGTGCGTGGGCTTCTCATTGCGGTGGCTTCTCTTGTTGCGGAGCACGGACTCTAGGCACGTGGACTTCAGTAGTTGTGACGTGCAGTCTCAGTAGTTGTGACTTGCAGGGTCTAGAGCGCAGGCTCAGTAGTTGTGGCACACGGGCTTAGTTGCTCCACAGCATGTGGGATCTTCCCAGACCAGGGCTTGAGCCTGTGTCCCCTGCATTGGCAGACAGATTCTTAACCACTGAGCCATCAGGGAAGCCCTGTATCTATGTTTAAATTTATAGGGAAAACTTTTTCTTTCACTATGATGTTTTCCAGTTAGGTCATGGCAGGCAGTCGGCTAAGGACAGGCTGGACGGCTCTGCCTGGTCTGCCAGTTGCATCTGGCCTTTCACAGAATCTCCGCTCAGCGTGTGTCTGTGTGTTATCTCATTAAATAGCTAATCGTGTTTACTGGCCTGTCCTTTCTCTGGGGACAGCCTTTCATGGGAACCCTTTGTCCCTGGCCCTGGAGGGATCCTAACTCTAACCATTAAGAGACTATTGCTTCTTTCTAAGGCTGAGTAATATTCCATTGTATTATATGTGCCACATCTTCTTTATCCATTCACCCGATGATGGACACTTAGGTTGGAGGGGGAAGGGTAAGCTGTGACAAGGCGAGAGAGTGGCATGGATTATAAAGCAGAAACTAACACACCATTGTAAAGCAATTATACTCTAATGAAGATGTAAAAAAAAAGAGACTATTGCTTTGTGCTGCTCAGACCAGTCAGATCACGCAGCTAATTTTTGACCATTCATACCTTTTCTAAGTAATGTGAGAACAGTAATTAAAGGGAGAGAAGAGGGTTTTGGGGTTTTTTTTCCTCTGGTTATTTGAGATCTTAGGACCAGCACCTATTACTTTGTTAAAGTAAAAAGGAAAGAGAGACAGAGAGAAAGGTGGGGGGAGGTGGGGAGGAAGGAAAGAGAGAAAGAAAGAAGGAAGGAAAGAAGAGAGAAGGAGGGAGGGAGGGAGGGGAATATGACTTCACCTAGTGCATGGCCCTTGGTCCTTCACTAAAAAGACTATCTGACCTCATGGTGCTTCCTAGAAGTAACCATCCTGATAACGGGGCCTGGAAAGATTTCTTAGGGCACACCTGCTCCCTGGTCAGCACAATTTCGTGGTAGCTGTGTTAGTGAATTCTGTCCCTGTAGCAGACCGAAATGCTCCTTTGTCCATTTAGGATTCATTCTGTAGTCCAGGCTGTGTTACTCTCCTCCCCTCCCCTCCCTGCTGCCTCCTCAGCACTCAATTCCTCTTCAATCACTAATAAACATGTGTTTTTTTATAAACATTTCCTTAATAATAATTTTCCCACATCTAACTAATACAGACTTTATGTTGAAATTTTGACGTAAGGAATTATAATGCATTTACCAAGATAACTATTAAAGATTATCTTTGCAAAGTCTGACTGTGTCAAACTGATGTAGAATTCTGCTGCTTACGATGAAAAGGAAGAGGGTGAAGAGGGCACACGTGTGAAAGCACTTTGGAAAATGCAAATCATTTTACAAATATAACATGATATTGTTATTATTACTTGTGTCCGGTGGCAAATGCATTTTCGTCATAGGGCCTCTCTTGCCTTCCACTAAGGCATTATGAAGACTAGAGAGTGGCAGTTACTCTTTTATCTCCTCCTAACGGGGAAAAAAAGGTCATTTCCTCTGTCATAAAAACGATTGCCAGATGAGTAACAAAATGTATTTTGTTTTCAGGGAAAGAATATGGCAAAGCTGACGCAAGATGGCTTTATTTGGATCCAACCATTGTGTCTTTGGAAATTCTGACTGTCGTCCTGGGAGGGTTTCTGGCATTGGTTCTCATTTATGCCATCGTCAAAGGGAAACATTATCGGTAAGTGCTCTTCTCCTGTCCTACGGAAAAGAGGAGGAACATTAGCTGTCCCAACGCCAGCGTGACATTTGGAGGGGATAATGACCAGAGTTCTTTGTTAGACAAAAAGTAGACTAGAAACAAAAATTGTTAGATATTAGTTAAGGATCATGGTGCCACCAGGATAATTTCAGACCATTCAAAATAAAAAAAATATGAGAAATATGATTGTATTGACAACCTAGGTGCTGTATAGACAAGCACAGTGGTGACAGCATTGGATGATTTGCCACCAATATTTTGGAGAATCAAAAGGTAACATTTGCATCCTTTGCCTCCAACTCATTCTAGAAAACTCCCATTCCGCTTGACACAAAGAAAAATCTCTCATGTAATTCTGAGGTAGACATGCAAGATAAATAAGAAATCTTTCCAGAAGCAGGCTATGGAGGGTATGAGGAAAGCAGAAGAGTGAGGAGACGAAGCAGAAAGATGGCAGATTAACCATCCATCAGTCAGACCCTGGAACTTTGAACTCCGCTTCCTCCCTCCCTTTCCTTCCTCTCCATCTAGGGACAGGGTGACCTGGGACAAACAGATTGCTATCCTGGGGATGATTCCCTAAAACTGTGTCAAGTAGGCACAACGGCATTCCATTTTCCACCATCTTATATCAAAGAAGAAGTCTTATGTAAAGCTTCATCATAAAATTTCAGATTTGAAAGAGACCTCAAAGGTCATTTAATCCACTTTCCCCCACCCAGTTTTACATAGAGCGTTGGCAGGAAGAATTAAATTTCTCCTGGGTGCCTTCCATGTCTTTGACTCCATGAACGTGGTTGTAGATTTACTACATGCACCCATTTGTTTATTATTTCAAACATTTAATACATATGCATTGTTGAATATGTGCCGGGCACAGTGCTTTATCTACATATCTCATTTAATCTCCACAATATTATTCGAGGAAGGGACTATTATTATCCCTTTTACAACAGGTGAAATTGCGGCATTTAATCTCCACAATATTATTTGAGGAAGGGACTATTATTATCCCTTTTACAACAGGTGAAATTGCGGCTCATAGAGAGCTTCCCATCCAGGTCTCTCTTACCGGGTCAGTTGTGACCTCACCAAATAGGACAGGATACCCAAGAGACCTTCTTTAACTCTGAGGATAATCTTCTAGGAAAGGCACTATTGCTTCTCCAAGGAAAGCATGGGTCTTCATTAATTATCAATTTGCCCCATCAAAGGAGCTCTACGTAAAACCCGAGGTCCAACTTCAGGGAGGTTTTCTGCCGTGGAGGACTGTTGATGCTGCTGGCAGTCTCATCCCTTGTCTCTTTCTCTCTAACAGGCATTTCATACAGATCACCCTGTGTGTGTGTGAATTGTATGGCGGGTGGATGACCTTCTGCCCAGACTGGCTTATGGGAAGCCCCAACCTCAACACCAACAATTGGCTCTACTTTTGGGTCTATCTGGTATTTTTCAATGGTGTTTGGGTTCTGATCCCAGGACTGTTACTGTGGCAGTCATGGGTAGAACTCAAGAAAATGCATCACAGAGGATTCAATTCAGGCAAAAAGTTTCAGTGAATTTTCCAAATCATAAACACCATCAGCATGCTTTATGAGCCAGAATGAATCAAACCTGTTTGTTGGGCCAAAATGTAATACATTCCAGTGTATACTTTTCTTTTGTATTGTCATTCTTGAACAAGCTAATTGCTTCCAGTTGAATCAATTTCAAATGGACTGTAAGGTTGACAAGTTTTGGCTGTTGTTTTTTCCAGTTAAATGGTGATACAGGGAACAGAGAATAAATTTTAACTTGTAATAATAACACATTTAATGATATACTTTTATGGCTAGCATTAATTGTTCTACGTTAATAAAGCCAATTATCATGAAATGTTGTAGAGCATGTTATATTAATTTGTTATTTCAAAGGACGTGTTGTTGCTTCAACCTTTGATCTTCCCTCCAGTCTTCTGGTTACCAAAGTGAAACCAGGAATGAAATGAGTGCTTCTGTTTTGCACTTTATCAAATTTGTGAAGCCAACAAAAATGATAGTGGAAGGAATTTGTGAGTGGGGTAACTCCTCATGGATGAACGAACATTGGGGTTTCACACAGATGATTGATTTATATCTGTCCTTTTTTAAGGAGGAAGATTTAAGATACCTTACAAAAATACGATAAAAAGTAAATAGGAACATAGGGAAAATGAGTGAGAAACAATAAGATGAAGGTAAAATTAATATGCAGAATGCATGCCGTGACGTCGTATGTAACTGATAGAAGTGAAGCATAAATGTAACACCTTCAGTACCAAGAGGGACACATGATCACCCTATGTTTCAGAAAACACTTGTTTTGGCAGATGGCTATAGCACTTCCGTCAGAGGTGGGGAGCGGGTACTCACATTAACTTGTTCAACACCTGACTTTCTTACTAGCCTGTTAGCTCACAGATGTATTCTCTGCCTAGAAGGGTGCCCAGCCTATACACCAGGCACTTGGTTGGTTGTGGTGGATGCTGTCACTTAGCTCAGTCTGCATTCCCCCTCCTTCTAGGTGTCCTCTTATCCTGCAGAGAGCTGCAGGTTGTGGTCCTGGATGCAAAATTGCTGTCACCTTTCAGAGGTACTTGTGAGCGGTTTGGAGGGTGAAAGCATGGAGACCGTTTTCAGCTGTTCCTTTTTTACTTTTGCTGTTTTGTGACGACAGGTAATGTCTATGACTATGGAAACGTGAGGGTTTGGAGCGTTAGCACATCGAGCGTTCAACCTCGTGGGTACTGAGAGGCAGTTGTGGTTGGGGCAGTGGGAGTAAAGGGTTTGTGGGCTGAGGAGCTCCAGTGGTGGCCTCACTGGCAGCGCCTGCCTTGGGAGGGTCCATTTTGTGGACATCTGGGAGCCATTCCTAGAAGCTGAGCCAAGCACCTACTCTTGGAGTCCTCCAGTGATTTTTTTTTTTTTTTTTGGCTCCAGATGCGCAGGCTCAGCGGCCATGGCTCACGGGCCCAGCCGCTCCGCGGCATGTGGGATCTTCCCGGACCGGGGCACGAACCCGCGTCCCCTGCATCGGCAGGCGGACTCTCAACCACTGCACCACCAGGGAAGCCCCTCCAGTGATTTTTATAAGCATCTTCTATTAAATCCTCCTGTTTAAAACACCTAGAGTAATTGCTATTTTCTATGCTTTTATCCTGAATGATACCTGACTATGATATTCGTTGAATATTGAGTAAGTCTGGCCAAGTAAGCTTGAGGAATATTACGTTAGCACATTAAAGACTTTAGAAGTCCTGCAGTGAAGAAACTAGATTAACTTGTTTAACTCAGCTTTTCCCAACATATTTAGCAGACCACTTTAACAAGTAGGATGGTGTTTCATGGAACCATCAGATAGGGAAGCACTGAGTAACAGAGTTCCGTTTTCATGAGATTAAAAACAAACCAGTTGCCAATAAACAATTAAAATAGAATTTTTAAAAATACCATTTACGGGCTTCCCTGGTTGGCGCAGTGGTTGAGATAAAAAAAAAAAAAAAAAAAAAGGAAAAAAAATACCCTTTACTATAGCATCAAAACATTCTAATATTTAGGGGAAAATTGAAAGATATTAAGGCTTACACAGAAAACAAAAACAACTATAAAACATTGAGAGAAGTTAAATAAGACCTAAATAAGTAGAGAGATATGTCATGTTCATGGATTGGAAGGCTCAATATTTCAAAGAAGTCAGTTCTCCCCAAACTGAGCTATAGATTCAATGTAATCCCAATCAAAACCCCAACAGATTTACCTATTTGTCATTTTTTAAATGATAACAAGTTGATTTTAAGATATTTTATGGCAATGCAAAGGGCCAAGAGGGCGAAGACGATGTTGTAGAAGCATAAAGCTGGAGGACTTGCTCTACCATACATCAAGTCTTAATATAAAGCCACAGTAATTAAGGCAATGTGGTATTGGCACCAGAAAGCCAACAGACGGATAGACCAATGGAACAGACTAGAAAGTCCAGAAACAGACCTTCCTGTATGTGGACACTGGATTTAGGAAAAACGTGCCACTGCAGAACAATGGGGAAAGGATGGTCTTTTCAATAAATGGTGCTGGGTCAGTTGCATGTCCATGTGGTAAAAATGAATTTTGATCCTTACCTCACATCATGCACAATATCAACTCCAGGTGAATTGTTGATTTTAGTTTTTTTAATTAATTTATTTATTCATTTTTGGCTGCGTTGGGTCTTTGTTGCTGCGTGTGGGCTTTCTCTAGTTCCGGCGAGTGGGGGCTACTCTTCGTTGTGGTGCGCGGGCTTCTCGTTGCAGTGCCTTCTCTTTGTTGCAGAGCACAGGCTCTAGGTGCATGGGCTTATTGATTTTAATGTGAAAGGCAAACAATAAATCTTCAAGAAGAAAAAAAGTAGAAGAATATATTCTTAAAAAGGATACAGAAAGCTGCAATAATTTTGACTGCATTAAAATCAAGTACTTCTGCTCATCAGAATTCACCATTAAGAGAATAAAAAAGGAAGCCAGAGACTTCCCTGGTGGTGCAGTGGTTAAGAATCCACCTGCCAGTGCAGGGGACACGGGTTCGATCCCTGGTCTGGGAGGATCCCACGTGCCGCAGAGCAGCTGAGCCCGTGTGCCACAACTACTGAGCCTGTGATCTAGAGCCTGCGAGCCACGACTACGAGCCTGCGTGCCAAAACTACTGAAGCCCACACACCGAGAGCCTGTGCTCCACAACAAGAGAAGCCACCGCAATGAGAAGCCCGCACACTGCAACTAGAGAAAGCCCACATGCAGTAAGGAAAACCCAACGCAGCCAAAAATAAATTAAGAAAAAAAAAAAAAGCCAGAAGGTAGAAGACATTTGTAGTACATATAATTGACAAAAGACCTATCCCAATGGGTAATCAATTAGGGAAAGACAATCTAATAGAAAAGTTAACAAGATATTTGAATAAATACTTCACAAAAGAGAAGGCAATTCAAGAAATGATAATTAAGGCCACAATAAGATGTTGCTATACACCTATAAAAATGGCTAAAACTAAAAGGACTGACCATTATGAGGGTTGGTGAAGATGTGGAACCACTGGAATTCTCATACACTGCTGGTGGAATGTAAAGTGGAAAACTACTTTGAAATTAAACTGAACGTGTGCAAGCCCTGAAACCCAGCAATCTGACTCTTAGGTATACTTCACAGAAGTGCTTTACTACGTGTACCAGAATGGCAGCATTATAACCCCAAGCCGGAAAAAACCAAAATGAGTAAATTGTGGTATATACATACAATGGACTACTGTACAGTGAAAATTATAGGAATGAAAATTAACAACCTACTTCTCATAACAACATGGATGAATTAGTGATAAGTGAAAGAAATAGTGATAAGTGAAAGAAGCCAGACTAAAAGGATACATATTGTATGATTCTATTTTTGTAACGTAAGGTTCAAAAACAGATAAAACTGTGATGTTAAAGATCAGGACAGAGATTGCCTCTGGGGAAGAGGGTGGGTATAGTGATGGGGAGAAGCCATGAAGGGGCTTCTGAGGTGCTGGTAATGTTTTATTTTTTTCCTTTGAGCGGTTGTTACAATTTGTGATAATTCATTCAGCTGTACCTTTATGAATGGTGTGCTTTTCTCGATATATGTTATACTTCAATTTAAACATTTTTTTTTAAAGATTCCTGATATGAAGACCTGAAATATGTCTCCAGTGGGTCCTCATGAAGAGGACGCTATGTCCTTGATGACAGAATTTAGTACAACTCGGGCTGTTTGTAACAGTGTTCCCCACGTGGGCTGAAGGCAGGACGCCAGAGAAAGAGTCTGTAAAAACCTTTCTATGAGGGATTACCCAGTTGTTTCCAGTACTTTGCTCTCTGCTGATCTGGCTCAATCTGAGGGTAAACAGAGTAGAGAAAAATGGATGGGCTGCATGTCCTGCAGGCAGTCCTGAAAACAGGATTTTTTTCTCAACTGAGTTTTTGCTGAGTATTGGATGGGAGAGAAATGGAGATTATAGACTCTGACAGGAACTTGGAGGACAGATACATTCTACTGCCAAGTAAGGACAGATCTAAATGTTTTAACCCTTAAGTGAGTTGGAAGGAAGATTGATGTCCCCATATGAAGTCTAACAGGTCACTGAGAATAGAAGCCCATCTCCCTGTGACAGGGAGGTAGGGGCAAGGTGACATAAGTAATACTGTATTTCATTAACTCTAAGATAGATATTTTCCACCCACATTTTAACATTTTAAAAATTAGAATGTATCTTACAGTTGATGTGTCATAATTGAGTTGGCAGTGTTTTTTTCTTACAAAACTATAATCCATCTTATAATTTGATGGCATCTTAGATTCAATTAAATAAGTCACTGCCTTCAATATTGTTCCTCTTTTCAAGCCTCGATATCTCCAACTACTTGGAGGTGATAGTTCAAATATATTTTAAGTCTAAATTTTGCTTGGGACCTTAGGAATCATTTACTTCCCTATCCGCCCCTCCGCACACCCCACTTCTATCACATTCGTTTCCTAGGAGCCGGCCATAGAAGGAATATTTGGATGAACATATCAAATGATTTGCAATAAGTTATGAATTGCTTATGTTGATGGTAACTGGATTCCTTCAGACTGTCCATCACTCCCCAGTATTGTTTACACTATAAATTTCCTCTGCATGCTCTGCCTTTCCAGATAATGTTGAGGCAACTATCGGCATAACCCATCTAAAATCAGAGTCTAAATGATGACGTTTTCTTGTATTTAATTATGTCAGCTTTACAACTCCTGAAGTGCTAGCACTGAGGCTCCAGGAAGAATCTGCAGACTGCAGTATGAAATAGTAAAATAAAACTTTGTCCAAACAAGGCTTGATGGAAACCAAAATGCACAGAGTTTGGAGAAGAGTCCTTTGTTTTTTTTTTTTTTTTTTCAAATTATTCTTAAAATCCATGAGCACTTTTTTCTTTGTTTGGTTGGAAAGCTGGAGTTTGGATCTAAAAATAAATAATTTATAATGAGAATAATTGGGCAAAACCATGAATGAGAAAGGTTAACTGTTGCTGTCCTTACTTTTAATAAAATGCCCTTGAGGTAATAGGGAGGGGCCTGGCAGGCCTCCTCCACCCACTGTGCTTTTGGAAACTCTACATCCTCTCTCCCTTTCCAGTGGCAGACCCAACCTAACAAAATCCATATCCCACTGCCACTTCACTGCAGGAAGCAAATCACATCCATTAATTCACGTTAAGATGCTAATAACTGATAGTGGTTTGATGTATTATCTGTCCCGAATATATTTGCATTAAAAAAATATACAATTGATTCATGTCCGTTGCTGAAAAATGGAAAATCCAGATAAGCAAAAAGAAAAAAATAATCATTACCCCCAGTATCATCACACAGAACCACTGTTAACAAATTTAGTTTCCATTTCTCAAGCTCTTGTCTGTGCTTGTATTAACATTTGAAGAAGGACTTTAACCTCCCCCCTTCCTTTCCTCTCTGTCCCTTGCCCCAGATTTATCATCTAAGAAGTAGCAGTTGTACACGTACACACAAAACCGAGCGGATGGTATTACAGAACATGCTCCCATTCTTGAGAAATTCCTGCGCTTATAGAGGTTGATAGGTAGCAGTTATCATTTATTTTGTTTATGTCCACACAGATCAAGTTGACATCTTAAAATATTGGATTGACCACCTCCCAACTCTTCAAGGGAGGGGTCCAGTATGCTGAGTGTGCTGCAGTGTTACTTTTTAGGTGTTTAATCCCTTCCCCTCCAGAAGCCTTCCCTCAGTCCCCCAGGAGTCAGAAGGGGAGGACTCTGAATTCCTGTAGCCCTTGTCTGTGTCACTTAAGTGGCCCTGTATTGTTTTGTGATTTTTGACATCCACCTTCCCAGCTACACAGGGGCCCCTCAAGGCCACGCTTAGAATCCTAGAATCATGTATTGTTTAAAGGGGCCTGGGACAGGTCCAGTTCATATACGAGGAGACTGAGGCTCAGAGGGGTTAGATAACCTGCCCAAGGCCACAGAGCTTTTCAGTGAACTAGAACCTAGTTCACTTAAAAGTACTCTTTCTAGCCCAACAGTGTTAGACATGTTCCCGGAAGCCTGCAAGCTCTGAAAATTATTCAATTTTATGGAAACAAAAACTTAACCTCAGCACATCTCTGATCATCTAGGTCTATTCATTATACTCGAGTAGCCTCTCAATTTCATTGTTTTGATTTTGTGTTTTGTATTGTCCTGTAAGTACTTTTCACTGGTTGGACCAAGTGGTCAGGTAGCAGCAGTTAACTTTAATGCTTTGGTTTTTCTAGGGGGAGGGGTGACAAAGTGGAGGACGCGCTCTCAGGGTCCCCACTTTTTCAAATTTGAGCAACACTCCAGACAGCACATGACATCTTGTTCCCCACAAATGTGTTTGCTGACGATGCATTTTAGTTTAATAATAAATTAAATATTCTGTCTTGGCCTCTCATTTCTGATTCACTGTATTGGGCTGAAAGTAACTGTGAACAGGTTTTTGGCATTTCTTGGTTGCATTTTGGGAGTCGGACTGATTTTGGTCCTGGGGGTGGGGATGGGAGGGCGGGATCGAATCACTAAGAACTGGAAGCAGGAAATGGATCTCACTGGTGTGCCCTGAGTGCCCACGGTTTGAACTGTCTCCATAAAGCCAGTGCTTGTCCGGAGATGGGACCACAAATATTCATGCCCCCTGCAACAGTGACATCTGGTGGCCCTGGGGTAATAGGACAGCAGTCGAGTGGCTGATCTGTGGATTTTGATGAGATGACCTTATTCTATATATACTTGTCGTCGTAGGAGCCACTGCCCGTTCCTAGGGAGCCCCGTTTCCTCCTGTGACACACCCACCTCCAATCGCCCTACACCCAGGAAGCACCTGCAGCAGCGCCCCTGCTTCCTGGGGGCACTCTCCTCCCAGGCCCCCTGGCTGCCGGGCTGGGAAGAAGTGGACTTGCCCCATCTGGCGCGTGTCAGCCGCCAGCGGCCATGTCAGGCCAGGCCTGGCCTGGATTCTGGTGTTCGAGGGCCAGTGATTTACTGCCTGCCTGGGCAGCAGGTGGCTGGGGTATTTTTAGTGTGTGGAGCCTTTAGGAGTGGGATTGGGTGTGGGCAGGAGGCAGCGGTGAGGTCTGGGGGAGTTAGCTCTTCCAAGGTTCAAGTTGAAAGCCTCCTAATTGGGGGTGGTGGGTGTCTGTTTCCTAACCTCCTGTAGGCTTTCAGGTTCTTGGTACCTCTTCTTGAATCTGTCTGCCTTTTTCCTTTGCTTGGTCAGTTTGTAAGCATGAACTAGAGAAAGTGGAGACCTTTGGGATGCCAAGTTGTCTGGTATCCAGGAAAACACTGGGTACTATTAACGCCCTGCACCTGTATTCATTCCACTTCAAAGCTCTTTTCTGTTCGTTGTATTATCTGATCCTCACGATAATCCCTCACGCTCCGTGAACAGGGATTATCATCTTCCTTCTACAGAAGAAGAACTGGCCACGAAAGGTGAGCATCTGTCCCGCGCCACAGGGAGCGCACGGGACAGAACACGGAGCCGAGCCGTGCCGGTTTTGCCGCTAAGCGGTGCTGAGTTCGAACCCGCTGCCCCGGCTCACATGCCGTGGGATTTGGGGCCCAGATGCTTGGCTCCTGAGTCTCCTTATCCAGAAACGGAGTCGTGGTGCTTGGTACACACTCCTGTGAGGATGAGCACATATCAAACCCTCCACCCGCTGTTCTGATCCAAGTAAAAGCTTCCACGTTCATTTAGCTTTTGGCTGGGTCTGTTGTCCAGGTTCTGAACATATGACATCGCCACTGCCTCCGTGTGAGAGACAATCTCAGAATCAGCAATTAAACGTGCCAGGCGCCCAGGCCTGGAGCAGAGCAACCGGCCGAAACCTGGGGCTTCTGAGCAGGCACATCACGGAGAATAAAAGGTAAAAATTAAGAAGCCTGTGGGCCGGGAGGCTTTGTCAGTCTGACCATCTGAGACTGAGTTTGAGTTACTTTCCCGCTGCTGTTACTTGGTGGCGTCAGGGCTTTTGTGATTCCTTGTCCTCGGAATCTTTTTGTTTCCTTTCTGAGGAAATATTCTGCTTGTGCTTCAGAGAAGAGGGATTTTCGTCAGCACCTGGATGGAACGTTGTCAGCACCAGGAGAGACCAGAGGAAACTGGGAAAACAGGTGACAGAACCTCCTGCGGTGCGGGAGCTGGAAACAGCTACGACTGTGAGTTGCCGACTCCTGCATTTCACCCAGACCAGCTGAGCTGGACCCCTGGGGTTGTCCTCTCCGCGGCTGCCCCCACCATGTCCAGAGCCAAGCCTGACAAGGCCTGAGCCTCGAGGTCTATCCCCAGTTGGGGGATAGGGCTGCTGCCAGGCTGATCTTAGTTTTGGGTGGGGCTGCCATGGATCTGTGGGCCCACTGGGCCCCAGCCTCCCAACTGGGTGCCTAGGTACCTTAGAGCTGGACCTCTGCCTCCGTGGCTTTGTGTAGTTAGCACTTCAGTTTGCCATGGGGATAGAATCTGTCGTGAACCTCAGTTTATTTGCCTATTGGCCCTGAAACTCTAAGTAGACCTCACTGGTGGAGAGGGGCTTGGCGGTGGTGGTGAAGGTGACACGTGGGAACCAGGTCTTTTTCCTGTTGGTTCTGGCTCCAGTAGTTCAGTAAGAAAGAGTCGTCAGTAGTTCACTAGTCTGAAGTCACGTTCTGTGTTGAAAGGGTTCCGTGGTCATGATCAAAAGTGCTATACCATACCCCCGCCTGCCTTGCTTTAGAGATCGCCTATTCCCATCATATTCAGGGCTCTGAGATGTCCTACAGTGGAGAAACCTGTGTGATTCCATTAAGCCCACGTTTCTCAAGCTTGTTGGACCATGGAACCCTCTTTTCAGGCCAGTAGCCCTTCGCAACCTTCAGAGCTAGTGTTTCACAGATCCTACCTTGGGAAGCACGGGCACAAACCATGCCACAGCCATGAGAGCTGAGAGCCGTGAGAGCTGTCAGCTGCCTTAACTCGTGGCTGCATCCACCCCCGATGACACCTCCTCGGACACTGATCCCTCCTGAAAGCGAACCTGAGCTCATCCCATCATGAGTCAGCCCTGCCTGGCCCATCTCCCCACTCCTAATCCCACTCAGCCCTGGCTTCCTACCACCTCCCAGTTGGCCTGGTAGCTGAGCCATCATGCGGCAGCAGGTGGGGGAGGATTCCCCTGTGTCTCCAAATCCTCCCAGAGATGCCACAGCCATCTTCCCCGTCCCTGCCCCCATCAACACCCAGAGGTGCTGCTCACCTCGAGGCCAGGAGCCCCTTGGGCAGCGACCTTCTTGCTTTTCCCTCCTTTCCTCCCTTCTGGTTCCTCAGCCTATGCTTCCCCACATCTGCTTAGAGCGCCCTGGGCCTGGGAGGAGCCTTTTATTAAGTGAACCCGTCCCACACACAGCCTCAGTCCTGATTTGGAAGACTTCAGCCCTGGCTACCCTGGCCATTCTGAGAATGTATTACCCTATTTTTTACCTTAAATCCAAGCAAGATGTCAACCAGAGTCCTTGAATCTACCTGTCCTTCATCCCTGGTTTCCCTCCTCTTCACATCCCCAGACCCCCAAGTTTCGGTTGAGTCTCTCCCAGCTGGCAGCCCCATTCCAAGCAGAGGAGACACTGCAGTAAGGACGAGGGTGGTTTGTTACAGGACTGGGTGAGATTAAATCCCAAGGGGTCCTGCTCAGCTAAGGTGCATTTTCCCCTATGCTTTATGATGTTTTCCTCCTCTCTGCTTTGGTTGACATCCTACAGGAGTCACTGCTTTGAATCCATTCTGGGATCTCTGCCTTTTAGAACCCACTGCCTGCTCCTCATTCTTTACTGAAACCTGCTCTCAGCATAGCATCTGATCAGTACATTCCCATTAAGTTAGAATCAGCTAAACACCCCCAAGATGGGAGAGAGTTCTGTGGGCAGGGACTCCTCCTGGGAGCATGTGAAATTGGGAAACTAAGGAATCTAAGAAGTCTAATATGCAATTTCACACAACTTATAACTGAGAAGTAGCCGTTGTCACTGCACGCTCACCCTCAACATCTAGGGGTGCATATCCCCCCGGCGTGGCCACATTTATATTAGACTGTCTTCAGTAAAAAGTGTCAAAGCATATGCTAAGTAAGTAGGACATCTCTGTCATCCACCACACCTGTCTGAGGTTAAAAGTTCTTTTCCTCAACTCATAAATGATTAAAGACTCAAGCTCTTTTTATGATTTGACCTTGGGATACCACCCCTGAGCATTATTTTATAAACCTGTGAAATCTTGGTATAAAACTGTAGATGGGTGGTTTCCAACATTTAGTGCCTGTGTTAGTCACCCAGCACTGAGGGGGAAAAAAACCACAGAAATCTTCTCAGTGGCATATGCAGCAATATGCATTTGTCTCCAGAGCTCTGTGGGTCATCCGGGATTTGACTGATCCAGGCTGGGCTCAGCTGTTCGACTCTGCTAAGGCTGCAGTGGCTCAGTGGCTCTGCTACTCACTTCAGGTCTCTGGACCACTCAGTGGTTTTGCTCTACATGCCTCTCACCCTGTCCTCCTTAGACAGCAGGTTAGCTGAAGCTTGTTCTTCTGATGGCAGAGGCAGAAGAGGGTAAACCCCAGCATGCAAGCACTTTTCAAACCCCTGCTTGTGTCCGTCTACTGACATCCCATTGGCAAAGAAAGTCATATGGCCAACCCCAGTATCGACAAAGAAGGACATTCCATCCATGATGAAGCCACAGCAAGTGTGTGGATGTAGAAAGGAGTGACGAATTGGGGCCAGTAATACCACCATGCTCACCTGTGGCACACAGGGACGAGATAAAGGGTTTCTTCTGCCAATTGCTGCTAGCAGAGTTTTGTTGCAACAAAGATGCTACAGGGAGCCTAGCAGTCGGGGGAAACTTCTGAAGGTTAAACAGCCCACAGACTCCCTGTGACCAGAGAACCAGGTGACCATCCTCATCAGTCCAACTCAGGTGTTGGTGGGGGTGGGTAGCCCAGGAGCCCAAGTGAGGAGAGAGTAGGCAACGGAAGTGCAGGAGTGGTGCGGCCACCAAAGTGCCCTTCCACGGCTAAGGGTGCGAACCGTTATGCTCTGACATACAGATGCCAAGGAAAGCACTGAGGAGGTCAGAACTGGGGCCAGCCAGGGGAAGACCAGCTTTACCCAAAATCAGAGCAGGAAGGAATACCAAATAGGCAAGGTTGAGACCCTGACTCGAGCCTACAGTTAGTTGGGTTTATACGCTTAAATTAACCATTGGGTAAGCAAGGTTACCCGTGATGTCCTGGTTGCTTATGCCTTATTTATTATTTAAAATGTAGTTTGTATTTATTTTATTTTTTAAAATTTATTTGTTTTTGGCTGCGTTGGGTCTTCGTTGCTGCGCACGGGCTTTCTCTAGTTGTGGCGAGTGGGGGCTACTCTCGTTGTGGTGCGTGGGCTTCTCATTGCGGTGGCTTCTCTGGTTGCAGAGCACAGGCCCTAGGCGCGCGAGCTTCAGTAGTTGTGGCTCGTGGGCTTTAGAGCGCAGGCTCAGTAGTGGCCTAATGTGGTAAGTCCCTAGTTTTTATTTTTATAAAAATAACACAGGTATCTAGTTTAAGAAGTGAAATAAAAACAGAGGCTTATAATGGAAAACAGCAGTCTTCTGCTCATCCCTACTAAGCCCTGACTGCTTCTCCCCAGAAACAACTGTTTTAGCTGTGCCTTCTTATCTTTTCCCTACATTTTTTTTTTTCCAAATTTGTGTCGCTGTTTCTTGATTTTTCAACCTTAGACATAATCTATTCTCTTCCTACCTTGGAAAATGAGAATTTAACTCTCTTACATTCTCCCCCATGCTCTACCCACACACATATATTTCCCTTCCCCGCATCTTCCCAATATAGATATTTTGGTTAAATGAATATTTTAGTATTTACATTATTATGACTTATGTAAAAAATTTTCACAACTGAGCCATTTAGTATACTATGGTTACAAAAAGTGCAACTTTCGTTTCCCTAGGAGCTTTTTTCTTTCTTTTTTTTTTGTCTGTTTGCTTGGTTTTCTACATACTTATCAATAATACAACCCTAGAGGGACTTCCCTGGTGGCACAGTGGTTAAGAGTCCGCCTGCCAGTGCAGGGGACACAGGTTCGAGCCCTAGTCCGGGAAGATCCCACATGCTGCGGAGGAACTAAGCCCACGAGCCATAACTACTGAGCCCATGTGCCACAACTACTGAAGCCGGCGTGCCTAAAGCCCGTGCTCCACAACAAGAGAAGCTACTGCAATGAGAAGCCAGTGCACCGCAACGAAGAGTAGCCCCCGCTCACCACAACTAGAGAAAGCCCGCACGCAGCAATGAAGACCCAACGCAGCCAAAAATAAATAATAAATAAAAAATACAACCCTAGACTGTCAAAACTGAAAATTTCACTGATACAGTCAAACAGATAAGGTAAACTATTGGGTTTTTTGGTTTGTTTGAGACATCCTTCTGGGAATGTTGTTCTGAAAATTCCTTTGCTTCCCTCTGGTGGCGAATTCCACATTGCCTGCATCCCAGGTGTCCATTTTGGTTTATTCTCTTGAGGGAGCATGACTACCAGTAGCCTTCTGATAAAAGAAGCATGTGTTCTTGTTTGTCTGAAAATGTCATTATTCTATCTTCACTATTGATAGCTAGATTGGGTGTAAAATTCTATGTTGGAAATAATTTTCCCTCGGAATGTTTTAGCTTTTCTTTTTTATTTTGTTTTGCGGTACGCAGGCCCCTCACTGTTGTGGCCTCTCCCGTTGTGGAGCACAGGCTCCGGATGTGCAGGCTCAGCGGCCATGGCTCACGGGCCCAGTCGCTCTGCGGCATGTGGGATCCTCCCAGACCAGGGCACACACCCGTGTCCCCTGCATCGGCAGGCGGACTCTCAACCACTGCGCCACCAGGGAACCCCTAACTTTTCATTTTGAAATAATTTTAGGCTTACAGAAAAGTTCCGAAAACATTACAGAGCTCTATCTAGTGCCTTTACCCAGCTTCCCCTAATGGTAACATCTTACATAGCTATAGTACAGTGATCAAAATTAAGAAATTAACTAAAAAAAAGGAAAGAAAGGAAGTTAACTCTGATGCATTTCTCAGGGTACAACATCAAAAAAAAAAAAAAAGCAAGTAAGTAATTAACATTGCCACACTACTGTTAACAAAGTGACAGACTTTGGATCTCACCCGTTTTTCCAGTAGTGTCGTTTTACTTTTCCAAGATCCAATCCAGAATCTCACATTATATTTAGCTGCTGAATCTTCTTCGTCTCCTACATCTAGAACACATCCTCAGTCTGCCTTTAACAATTTTGAAGAATTCTGGTCAATTATTTTGTAGAATGTCCCTCAGTTCGGATTTGTCTGATATTTTCTCATGATTAAGTTGAGGTTATGGATTTGGGGCAAGAATACCACAGAGGTGATGTGTCCATCTGAGTGCATCCCATCAGGGGTACATGATGGTGCTGTGTACTACTCAGGGTATTCATCCTGATCACTTGGCTAAGTAGTTTATGCCAGGCTTCTCACTGTCAAGTTACCATTTTTCCTTTTGTAATGAGTAAATATATTGGTAGACATAATTTAAGACTATGCAAATATCTTGTTTATCCTCAAACTTTCACCTACAAATTTTAGCATCCATTGGTGAATTTTGCCTACAATTATTACTGTAATGTTCTTAATGATAATTTTCTATTTCTCTCATTTCTTTTACATTTATTAATGAAATTCTTTTGTAAGATAGAGCTGTCCTTTCTCCTCCATGTACTTAGTCATTCATTTATTTACTTGTATCAGAATGGACTCATAGATATTTATTTTATTCTAGAGGTTATAGTACAATTTTATTGTTCAAATTGCCCTCTGAATTTTGAAGGCTTTGCTCTGTTATCCTTTGGATTTCAGTATTACCATTAAGAAGTTTAATAGTAGCCTCATTCTTGACCTTTCATAGTGACCCATTTTTCTTTTTTAGGATGTTCTGAAATTTTACAATATTGTGCTTTTTTGTTTATCTTTATAACATGCATTTGTATTGGGTACTCCATAGACCCTTTCAAGCTGGAAACTCATGTGTTTTGGGGAAATGTTCATATTTTATTTATTTATCTGATAATTCACCCCCTCTGCTTTTCCCTTCTCTCTTTTTTTTTTTTTTTTTGTGTGGGATACCCATTATTCTGATGCAGAACTTTTGGACTAATCCTCTAGTTTTCTTATGTTTTAATTTCCAATTTTTCATCCTTAATCTTTTTATTCTACTTTTTAGGAGACTTTTGTTTCTACTTTATCTTCCAACTTTGTACTAGATTTTCCAGTGGAGATTTCCAAGAGCTCTTTCTTGCTTTCTAAATATTTTTTATAGCAATCTAGCTTCATGGCTGTGATATTTTCCCTTATTTCTAAGGAGATTTGCCATTTGGGGGAAGTTTTCTTTTGCTTCCTGCAGTGATCACTCTTTCCTCTGAGTTGTTTTTGTCTCTCTCTCTTATGTTGGAGACTTTTTCTCAGATGTCCTGTCATCCTTTATTGTCTGTTCCTGCAAGGCGTTGAGCAGGATATTCACACTGTGTCAGGTATTACCCAAGGTCCCTTCACGTTGGAGTGATCCAGCAACAACTGCCTTTACCAAGAGGTGGAGCTTTGCTTCCCCACTAGTGAGATAAGCAGACATTTTCTCCTGATGAGATGCAGCATGAAGTAGAGAATGTCACCTATGTGTCTTACCAAAAACATCTGATCTGAATCTAATCACACCTTTAGATCTAACTTCCACTTGACAGGATTTACAAGAGATGTGGGGACAAGTTCAATGACACAAGACCCAATCAGACAAATCAGCTGTGAGACACTTCTTCAGTTAATGGCCTGGTCCCTTCAAAAAGTCAACATTGTGGGGCAAACAAAAGGAAAGAGGACTGTTCTAGGAAGGATAATGAAGAGACGTAATAACCAAATGCAATGAGATTCTAGGGACAGTGGGGGAAATTTGAATGGGTTGAATGGATTCTGAATTTTAAATGGATTTAATATTAGATTTGTGGCCTCTCCCGTTGTGGAGCACAGGCCCCGGACGCACAGGCTCAGTGGTCATGGCTCACGGGCCCAGCCGCTCCGTGGCATGTGGGATCTTCCCGGACCGGGGCACGAACCCGTGTCCCCTGCATCAGCAGGCGGACTCTCAACCACTGCGCCACCAGGGAAGCCCTGGAAGCTATTTTAAATTTTCTCAGGTGTGATGCATTTGGGTTATGTAAGATCCTTATTCTTTGAATAGAGATACTGAAATATGTAGAGGTGAAATACCATAATGTCTGCAGTCATTTTCAAATGGTTCAGAAAATACTGTACGTACACCTATATCTAAAGATAAAGCATATATGTTAAAATAGTAACAATTGTAGAACTTAAGAGGTGGGTATATGGGTGTTCATTATAGTATTTTTAAAATGTTTCTATATGTTTACATTTTTCCGTGATAAAAATGTAGGTGGAGGAAGGCGGGAGATACCAAAAAGCTGCTAGAAGTTTGTGTGAGTCCTGGTACATGGGCAGGAAGGGCTCCTCAACTGGTGAGGCAACTGTTTCATCCAGAGACCTTCACATGTCAGTGTTGTGTGTCTTCTCTCCAGCCAGTCAGTTCCCGGAGAGGGGCTCCCAGTGCCTGCCTCAGTGTGTAAACCTCATGGCCAGCCCCTGCGAGCTGAATGGAGAAGGAGTCCAGGCAGCCTCTCCAGTCAGTTCACAGACTTTGACGGAACTTTTTCATGGATGTCTCACCCCATCCTCAACTGGGCAATGCCTCCAGAGAATAAACTGAAGGTGTCCTACCAGGGAGCAGAGGGGCAGTCGCCTGGGCTGAGTAAAATAGGGGAAGGAGCCTGAGAGTATGTCTCTTCATACAGACTTTCCACCAGTTCTGTTTCCTGCCCCACTTTGTTGCTGCTTGATATCCCAAGTCCTGAGATCCCCTGGGGTTTGGGTCAGAAGGGCTTGCTAATCACGGTGAGGCTGTGTAGAGCATGGTTTGTGGGCCACGCCCCTGCAGAGGTTCACATTCTGCCGTGTGACCTGGGACAAGTTATTTAACTTCTCTATGCCTCACCCACAAAATCAGGTGACAAACTTTCACATTGTTGGGGGATTACGTAAGCTAACACACCTTCAACATTTAGACCAGTGCCCGATACAGAGTTAAGTCCTTTGACTAAACACACACACACACACACACACACACACACACACACACACACACACACACACACACCTCCCAGCCCCAACCAACTTAGGTTTCTACTTTCTCTGATCTGTGAGGTCTCTTTGTATCTTCTGTAATTTTAGTGCTATCTCAAGCCTGGTATATGCACTTTGGCTTTCTTTTTCCTTGTGGAGTTTGGCCTTTTTTTAAAAAATCCCTTGACCGTCCCTCCAGTCAGGTTTGGGGAGTTAGTAGAGTTACATGTATGTGTGCGTTTCACAACATTAAACCACAAGTCTCAACAGCTTTCTTTCTTTCTTTGTCTCTCCTAAAGCCCCCCTTCGGTACATTCATCATATTCTAGCCTGAACTCTCAGAGTGTTGCAGGCAGAGTCAGGGGAGTGAACGCCAGGCTTCTTAGATCAGAACCAGCTCCTAATGTTCTATCTAGAAAATGCTGAGAACACCTCAGGATAAACCTGCTGGTTGAGTGTTCCATGAGCTCCTTTCCGGAATCTCCTGAGTCACCATCACTGGCAGAGGGGAAGGAAGGGTTTGTGGTGGAGCCACCCTGAAGCTTGTGTAAGAAGCTGTGGCCCATGGCTGTGTCAGCACCAAACAGCCGACAGGCTTCTCGCCCCACCACCCAGAGCTCTTGATTCCTAGGGATCACCCGATCGACCTAGAGAACTTGATCCTGTCTTCACAGTGGTAGAAGGGGGCGCCTTTGCGAATGACTTGCTTGAAGAGTTTGGAATGCTGGTTTAAAAGAAAGAATTCCTCCCCAGGTAGGATTAGGCCCACGGAGTTTTGTGATCCTCTTCTGTCTGGGTCATGACGTTGCCCCTTTAAACTCAGAAGCCCCACTCGAAGTGTAGGATACATTTGAGGGAGAGTGGCTTCTCCAGTTAAATCTGAAGCCGCCTTCTGGCTGGCCGTCCCTTGGACTTCAGCGCTTTCTACTGAACGGTAATAAAGAGCTTGGGCCGCTTATTTCCATTTTCCATTCCCCTCCCGACCCCAGATCCATTCTGCAGACCTTCCTGCTCTATTCCGTGCCCTGGGAAGGCAACTGCTGATAGAGACACTGGACTGAGATGAGAGGGTGGGAGGAAGAAGAGGCCAGATGATTCTCTGCCCATTCTCAGCCTAAAGGGGTGCTCCTGGCCCAGCCCCCTAGTTCCGCACTCCCTGGCTCGAGGCCACCTTTTCCAAGTGCCTGAGAAGATGGTGGTCCACACACCTAGACCCTCCCTCCTGGGCCTGCTTTCTGCATACAGTAGGTCCTTGCTGTGTGTACAGTGAGGGGGGCGGCCACGTTCATCCCAGCCTCAGGCAATCGTGAAGTCTGGTTCTTTCCTTTTTGGCAGCCCCCCGCTCCGCGACCACACTTTTGTTTCTTTTAGCTGCATCACAAGGCATGTAGGATCTCATTTCCCTCATCAGGGATGGAACCCATGCCCCCTGCATTGGGAGCGCAGAGTCTTAACATCTGGACCTCTAGGGAAGTTCCCCCACTTCCTATACTTCTTTCAGCCGTTCTCAACATTTAGCTTTGCTTCCTTTACACAACCTCTTCTGAAAAGACCCTGACGATTCATTCACATTACAATGCCAATAACTATCCCAGCTACCTTTCTTCTAGGGATATTTTCTTTGAAAAACCGAAGTCCAAGGGATGACTCTGTAACTGTTGAATTTCAGAGAGGAATAGAATTGAGGGTGGGATTCAACCCCCCATCTTGTCAAATCATTCGTCTGTCTATTCAGTCCACCAGGCTTTGCAAGGGGAGGGTGCATTTAAAGTGCATGGAAGAGATACTAATTCTGGGCTTTGGCTACTCGAATTAAACGTGCTTTGGCGTGGGAAGGACAGGGGAGAAGCTCTAGAATGGGGATGTTAAATAGAAGTGGTAGGAAAGAGGGTAGAGGCTAAGTGTCCAGAGTTCAGACATCAGAAGAGCAGTCTAGGGCTCTGCACCCCTAACCCCTGTACCCTTCCACCAGCCTTGGCCCCCTCTTCACCCCAGAACAAGTCTGAATCTGGAGAATTCTGAGGGTGGGAGAGGGATCTGCAAGAAAAGCCTGGGCCCCCAGAACTCTGCTTCATTTGCATTTGTAGCGTGCTTCAGTGTGACAATATTAACCGCTGTCCCTTATTGAAAGCTAGACTGTATGTTGAGGGCAGGGACAGTGCCTGTATCTTCTCCATCCTTATAGCTCTTGCACATTGCTCAGTGTTTTGCACATAGTAGGTGCTCAAGAGATACAGGCTGCCTCAATGAACACATTATCTCGCTGAATTCTCATAAGAACTTTGCGAGGTGCCCCCTATTATCACTCCCATTCTGTAGATGAGGTGGCTGGGGCGTAGTTGGGTTAAATAATTTGCCCAGTTGATGAGTTATAGAGTTCCTGTTCTAGTCCGTTCTGACTGACTTCAAGGCCAGACTCGAAGCCAGTGGGCACAAGCCAAGCGCGTTTAGACGGCACCAACTTGAGCAGAGCGTGGGGTTGCATCTCCATCTTGGTAGCAATTCTCTCATGGAAGAATTTTCATAACCCTGAAAATCCTTATATATGTTTCTCTGAATCCTTTATATTTCTCCTCCAGGCTAAGCTAACGCTTGGTGCCATACGAAATTGAAGTTTGTGGAATACAAAAATAGGTAGAATAAAAATTGCATAATGATATGGTGTCATGTTCATAATCCGGAGATAATTTTTAATAATGTTGCCTCCTTTTTTTGGAAGAATTGGAAGTGCTTTTATGAGAATTAATTAGTTTAGGTTTGTAATTTCATGCTTGAAGTAAGCTGCAAAAATGCCCATGGGTCCCAGGTTGCTGGAGGGGACCAGGGTGAGGGAGAAGGATTCATTATTAGGTTTTTAGCTTGAAATCTGAGGCAGAACAATACCATTTCTCATGGAAAAATTTTTAAATACTTTTCCATAGCCAAATTTCCTTGGGGGTGAATGTATCAGAGGAGTGGAAATCAAGACAATGAGGTAACAATAAAAGACTCCTTTTTTCCTTTCTAAAATTATTTTGTTTTTCCTGAGCCACTGCTTTTACGAGACGCGTGGGAAGGGAATACAGGGGTAACACTTCAGTGCACCGAGAAAGGCTTCTCTCGGTGAGTTCAGAGGCAATCACAGGGTTCTGATCACAGGTTTCCATAATCCTGTGGGAGAGGAGTGCCACGGGTATCATTCCTAATTAAGTGCCCTCCAAAACCTTCTAGGAGGCATTCGGGGTGATTACTCTTCACCCATGTCTTGTTACTAATCATGGGTGCAATCAGGAGCTCACAGAGCCAGGCCAATGGGATCTGTTAGGAAAAGAGAATTAAAAACAAATCTGCCAACCCAGCAAACCTTCTCCACAAAGGTAGGAGAGAAAGAAAACAGTTTTATTATTGAATAAGCATCACACCAGAATGCGATGTGCATCACAGGCAATCAGCTAAGAGACTGCAGAGACAGAGAGGAATCTCAGCCTTTTGTACAGGCAGGCAGACACAGGCCCTTACCTACACAATAATAACCAGTCCTCACACCAAGTTCATCCTGGATTTGCCTGGTAATTGGGGTCACCATCTGTGTTACCTAATTGGCTTTAACCTAAAGAAAAACCAGCTTCTCCTATCTTTATGACAGGAGGTAGTTTTGCAACAAGGAGCAAGGCTCCCACCCTCCCACAGAGATGGGGGAGGGGCCCTATCTCCCTTGATGATGGCATTTCAAAGGGATGGCTCCCTGGTCCTTGAGAAAGACAGTCCTAAAGCTGGCAGGAGTCTGAGTTAGCTTTTTAAAAACTTTACATACCTTTCAAAGAGACAGAGAAAAGAACTTAGAGTTACCAGTTTTCTCAAGTGAATGCTCTAAAAAGAGGGAGGAAGGAGAAGCATCTTCCCTTATTTTCAACAGGGAGAGCTAAGCCTCTTATTTTTCATCTGTATTTGCCCTTTCAGGCCCAAGAAATGGCAGGAATGGGATCCCCACCTCCCGCTCACTCAGGGACTCTCCCACCTTGACCCAGGCTCTGCGGCAAGAGGCACAGCCTGGACAATCTCATTGCTCGACTGCCTTGCTTCTGTCCATCTTCGGGGCTGGGGCTTCTGGAAGGGAGCAGTACCCCGCTGGTGTTGAGTTGCATCAGGTGGGTTCTGGGGAAAGTACGAGTCTTTTGTGAGGTGACCTCACCGTACCACCTGAGGTTGCAGCCAGGACACTTGAGGTGTCGTGCATTCTAAAATCTGCCTGGAGGACGGACACTTCCCTGGTGGTGCAGTGGTTAAGAATCCGCCTGCCAGTGCTGGGGACATGGGTTTGATCCCTGGTCCGGGAAGATCCCACATGCCGCGGAGCAACTAAGCCCGTGCACCACAACTACTGAGCCTGTGAGCCACAGCTACTGCGCCCATGTGCCACAACTACTGAAGCCCGTGCACGCCTAGAGCCCGTGCTCTGCAACAAGAGAAGCCACCGCAATGAGAAGTCCACGCTCTGCAATGAAGAGCAGCCCCCCGCTCGCCGCAACTAGAGAAAGCCCGCACGCAGCAATGAAGACCCAATGCAGCCAAAAATAATTAATTAGTTAAAAAAGAAACCTGGAGAACGAGAAGGAAGGCAAGGTCCCAGCTCACCACGTGCTGAGGATGGGGGCCTAGCCCACTTTAAAGAACACAGCTTCCCCCAGCCCCAGTGGGAGGAGATGAGTGTGGAAATCTGTGAGGATGGACAGCTGAAACCCAAAACTCAGCAGGACCAAACTAAACCCCAACTCCTGCAGTTCTTACTTTCCCCAAAGGATTGCTTCTATCCAAGAGGGGAAGGAGAAACATCTTCAGAATCAATGAGTCAGAAAGGGAGGAACTCAACCCATATTCAAAGGGGTAATCAGCTCTCCAACGTGGAACAAATCTCACTCTATACAGTGTTTGCGGAGAAGAAAACCGGATTCCTTTATATATAAGGAGGAAATAGATTCGTGCTTTTCAGCCACATCTGCTCATGCACCTCCTCACTCCCGCTCGTGGGTAAACGGGAGGCCGATGGACCTGAAAGGTGTGGGTGAATTGGAACACGCAAAATACCCCTCTCATAAGGAGAGCACCTTTTAAAAAACAAAACAGAAGGCATGATTTGTTTCTTCCTAAGCTTCCCTATGCTGTAGCTCTGTGATATAAGTACCTGTATACGTACATATGTGTATGTTTCTCTCTGAGCAGAAGAGCAGGAGGGAAGCCCCTCCGTCTGCCCCCACCATGTCCCTGGCGGGCTCTGGCTTGCCTTGGGTGGGGAGGCAAGGGCTGAGGCTACCCTACTGGCCCCTGACTGCCCTCCCCTTCAGTTGGCAGTGGCCATGGGAGTGGAATTCCCAGTCCTACGGGCCAGCTTTGTCCCATTGCCACTCTTGCTCCTGGCAGGCAAGGCCAGCTACCCCATGGTCTTCAGGGAAGTTTCTGAAAGAGGATGGGATTTCACCCTCCTTCCAGAGCCAACATTACTGGAATGGGAGAAGGAAGGATGAAAGAACTGGAGAGGGCAAAGCCAGGCCACTGCCTGTGTGCCATGAAGCATCCTCACCTCCTCCCCGGCACTGGCTCTGGGCCCTGTGTCTGCTCTCTGGCCACCTCTGTGGGCTCAGCCTTTCCCAGGGACCCTGGCAGATGCCTAGTGACATGGCAGATGGACCCTTTTCCACTATGGAGTCATAAGTGTTGGGTAAACTATAATCAAAAATAGTTGTTTTAATGTAGGCTGCCCTTGAGCAAAAAAAAAAAAAAAAAAAGAAGGAAATCCTCAAGTGGCAGAAACCGGTTGAAGAGGGAAACCACAGCTGAAGCAGTTGAGTGAAGCCCGGAGTCCAGAGGGATCTTAGAGGAGCCCAATTTAGGCTCGAGGGACCAGGCTGCGGTCATAGCACCTGTACAGGAACAGGAGATGTGGCCTCACTCTTGCTTGGAGGAGAGAAAATTTTGATCTGAGCTCAGCAGAAAAGCAAGAGCATTGAAGTAGCACCCCTTTCTTAAAAGGGGATTGGAAAATTCTGCCTGCCAGCTCAGCCAGCCATGCCAAAGCAAACGGTCTATCTTGGGAGTGCAAAGAAAAACAGTTGCCTGTCAGAAACCGAATCCCTGGGGCCTGTGCCATGAATGAGCACAGAGTTCAAATTCCTACTACCTGTGAGCTCCGTGAGCCCCAAACAGAGAAACTAACATAATATTTGGTCTAAACCAATTGAAACCTCCAGGATCCTGGTAGACGCTAATGTGAAACCACTCTGTGTAAAAACTGTCATAACCCAGAGCACACGGGAGTCACACAGGAAAAACAAATCCTACTGAAGATGAGCTCACAATAAAAAATGACAAATCATGTGAGGAAATGAGTCTCCATGAGCAGAAACCAGCGGATGCCTCCAGAGGGTCCTCAGTGCCTCAAACTCTGCAGATAACGGAACAGTCCGAAAAGAGCTATAAACACATTCAGACCCAGCATTCCAAAAGCAGGGTTCAGAGGTTCTAGCCCCTTCCCAACCTGCCCCTCCTGTGTCCACCATCTCAGTTCATTCCAATCCCACCTGCCACACAGACTCAAAACCTTGAGCACCTTCAAGTTCTTCCTTTCTCAGCCTTTTGTCTTAATAATGGCTCTCAATGTCCTTGCCTCCCTCTCCTCTCCTCTGTGACCATGATGGGCATCTAGCTGGGCTGTCCACTTTTCCGTCCCCAGCGTCCCCCCTTCTCTTTATTTCACCTCCACACTGCCACTAAATTAGCCTCTTAAATGGAAGCCAGATGGTTTCACTTCTCTGAGACAAACTCCTGATTATGAAAGTCTAAGCCTTCCTTAACTTGGAGCTAAACTTTCTTTCCAGTTTTGTTTCCTGTTATAATACATCCCACCCCTCACCCCAACCTCGTGTTTCAGCCTTTCTGGTTTGTTTGTCCTTCCTACACTCTCCCTAATGCCTCCAAGCAGTCTCTTCCCTCTGACTAGGCTGCTCTCCCATCTCATCTGCCTACTGAAGGTCAACCTTGGCTTCAACCTTCTAGAAGCATGATGTCCTGGAAAAATGCAGGCATCATCAGGGCTAGAATATCTGGTTTCGAATTCCAGAAATGTCACTTAAGAGCAGTGCCTCAGGCAAGTCACAACCTCTCTGAGCCTCAGTGTCTAATTATATAAAATGGGAATGATCCCTACTTTGCAGAGTTGGGAGAATTAGAGATAATCTCTGTAGAGCACTGAGCACGGAACCAGCCCCAGTACGTGATCAGTAAACAGTAAACTCTCAACCTCTCCTTTTTTTTTTTTTTTTTTTTTTGCGGTACGCGGGCCTCTCACTGTTGTGGCCCCTCCCGTTGCGGAGCAGAGGCTCCGGACACGCAGGCTCAGCGGCCATGGCTCACAGGCCCAGCCGCTCTGCGGCATGTGGGATCTTCCTAGACCGGGGCATGAACCCGCATACCCTGCATCGGCAGGCGGACTCTCAACCACTGCACCACCAGGGAAGCCCAACCTCTCCTTTTTTATGGGAGTCATGTCCTCCTGCTTCCCCATCTAGAGGACCATGAGGCTGGAGTCTGCTTTGTCTTTGCATCTTTGCCCTTTTCTGTGTCTAACATAGGCAGTCTTGAAACACATTGATTGACACGTGGTGGAAAGAACTAGGCACACCTAACTTGATGTTAGAAGGGGAGACTTTGGGTAGAGGGACCTCTCAGATGTTGGAGTGATTGTGTCACTCCAGAGAGGGCAGAACCACCATCAGGAGTTCTAAGGAGGCTGATGGTAGCCCAGGATGGGAAGGAATATCCAAATTTAGAGCTGTTTAACATGAGAATAGGTACCAAATGGAAGTTACTTGCCATTAAAAAGTATAGAAAGTATTCCTGGGTGGAATGAGGTATAAGACCAGATCAGTGATTCTTATCTTAGGGAGTCACAGGTACCTTTGAAAGTCTGACAAAAGTTATGGATCTTCTTCCCTAGGAAAATGGCCCAAAGCATAACATTTTGCAAATAATTTCAGGAGCTTCATGGATCTTAAGTAACATCACCTGAAAACGCTTCGGCTTTCTCTTTCACTATTAATAGTGAGAGGTGCATTGCTCAAAATTCACACCTGCCATCTGGAGGTCCAGCTTCATATCTAAAGCTCATTGCCTTTTGCTACAGATTCAATACTCAGCATATTTTTTGATAAAGTGAATAAATAAATGAATGAAATCATTGATTAATCTGATCTTCAAGGAAACCTGTGTGCTTGAAGGAGAGAGAAAGAGAAGGAAAACAGAAAGAAAACAATGAAGGGTTTTAGAGAAAGACCAGTACAGGATAACAAAAAGTTGGAGAAGGGTTAATCAGGGTCAAAGAAGAGGATCAATTTTGGAAGGCCTCAACTCCCGGCCTCTGCCCAGGGCTGAGCGCCCCATTGAACTTCTAAACCCAAGATCCTGCAGAAGCAGACTCCATCCTGCTGGCCCTGACTCCTTGCCCTCAGAGTGATGGTGGCACATACCCAGGGGCTACCGGGGAAAATCACTCATAAGATCATGCCCATGTCCAGGTGATATTCTGATTTGATTTTGAAATCTCTTTCCCTCTGTGAATTTAGGTCTTAATTATTCTGCAACCACTTTTTCTGTTATTTCAATTGCTTAGTTCAAACGTGGTAATGAGTTACTAAACGAAGTATGCTGAGGTTTGTTTTTTCCCTCAGAGTATCATTATTCAAAGATTAGTTGATTTTCAACACAAACACTGGTGACAATAAGTCCCAAGAGGAAAATATGCTGTCCAAGCGCAGGGGGATTCCTTGTTTGAGAAACTGAATTTGAGATTCTCCAGGATTAGCAGGTCTTCCGATCCACATGAGCGAAGAAGACAGGCTGCTCTGCCCCAGTCAAGGCCTCTGGCTCTCCCCACAGCCTGCCCCCTGCGCTCACCTGGAGTTACAGTGGTTGCGGGATTTCAGGAGGCGCCTCAGGCTCTCCAGGGCCTCGGGCAGCCCCTCTCCGGTGAGGGCGCTGCAGCCCTGCAGCTCCCAGCAGTGCCCCTGGAACCTGTGCAAGCCCAGCCTGTCTCTGATCTCAGGCAGCGGCAGGGCATGGGGTGCCTCCTGCTTGTTGGCCAGCACCAGGAGGGGCACGCTGGCCAGGTGGGGGTCGGCCAGGGCCTCGGTGAGCTCAGCCTCTGCCTCGGGCAAGCGGGCTTCGTCTGTGCTGTCCAGCACGAAAATGAGGACGTCCGTGCCCTCCAGGTAGTCCTTCCAGCTGGCCCTGAGCTGGCTCTGCCCCCCGACATCCCAGAGGGTCAGAGACATGTGCCCAGGGGCTTCAAGAGGCTCCACATTGAAACCCACGGTGGGCAGGGTCTCCATCAGCTGGTCGCCCTTCAGTTTGTACAGGAGCGTGGTCTTGCCGGCCAAGTCCAGGCCTATCATCACCACCCGGGCTTCTGCCTTGTGACCTCGGGAGTTCACAGACCCCATGGGGGCCACTGCCAGACCCTAGGGGAGAAAGGCCGGGTGCACACATCAGCCATTCTTTTCAGAAGAAACACAAATCCTTGCGGGCACGTGGGAGAAGAGCTTCTACGCCCAAGTAGGAAAGTATCTTTACAGTGTCATATTTCAAACAAAGGCCTGGGCTTCGAAAGGGCAGGGAAGTAGGGGTGTGTGAGTCAGCATCCGCTGACCTATCTCTGGGAGGTGCCCGCTGCAGAGAAGAGGGCAGGGCCTCCCCCTAAAAGACACGGAATGTGGGCTCACATTCCTTGGTAGTTAAAGCAAGGAGGCACAACGAAGTTCCAGTTAGACAAACTGACACATGTTTCAATTCTTGCAGGTCTGTGGCTTCTAGCCTCTGTTTTCCTCCTGTAAGCCTAAACCCCGAAGGGGAAGCTATCTTGGGGTCAGTGCACTAATGGAGGAGGGCAGTCGGCTCATGGTAACTTCTGCTTCCTTTGCCCCCCCCCACCACAGGACCAGGCCGCATCCTGTAAACAGTGGCTATTTATAAATACTGTTGACCTTGGACACATGTATGGCTCAGAGCAAAGTGGTTTCCTCCAGTGTCTTACCAAGGTAAATTACCTCCAGGACATTACACAGGTTTTTCAAGAATCTCAAATTTTAAGACTAAGACCTGTTCCCAGCTTAGTCCAGGGAAAACTTGGCTGGAACAGGGGGAGGGACATCTCACACCCAGGGGAGTATATTTCAGCTGCCCCTGGAGGAAAATAAGATAGCCTCTGTTCATTCCTCATGCCAGGGGTAGAAGAGTGAAATTAAAGTTACCTCAGTGTTATTAGGCTGCGGCCGAAAGCTCCCCCTCTGTGGTGGTCTTCCACCCGCAGCTGCGCTCAGTCCTGAGAGCGAGATGGGAAACGAGTACAGTGACTGTGGCCGGTTCTCCCTTTTTGTGCTTCCTTTTCCCAGATGCTTGGGGGCGGGGCACAGGCTCCGCAGCCCCGCCCTCACCCCGGGGCTCCCTGAGCAGAGCAGTCCTGCTGAGGATATGCCACAAAGATGCCCCCAGCCAGGCCCAGAGCCGACTCCCCGGTTCTTGGCCGTTCAGACTCCATATGCAGGAGGGAGGGCACCCAGCTCAGCACCTTGCCGTGGTCCGCTGATCTGCTCTTCCTCTCACAATCCTGGGATCCCCTCAGTGGAGAAATCTGAGAATCAGACCTCTTCCTTCAGCTCATGCCTCAGTGTGTTTCTGGTGCCTGGAGATTCTTTCATTTGCTTGGAACCATATGTGCTTAAAAACTGCCTAAGTAGGATTAAAACATGCTTAAAAAATAGGTTTAAATGTTGAATATATATATATATATATATATATATATATATACACATATACTGAAGGTAAACCGTAAAAATCAAAAAGTTGTGTTAATGGGTAGAACTATGCGTGATTAAGCTCATTGCTTAAATTTTTTTCTTGAACAGTGTAATTATGTTTCTCCCAGTAAAAATGATGCCTTCAGAAAATAGAATTTTCAAAAAGTTGGCCAGTCAGAAGCCCTTGTTTCTGTAGCAGATTCTGATTTGCATCTGGAGCTCCAGTGATTTGGTTCTCGTAACCAATGACAGTTCTCCTTTCTGGCACATTCTTTCATTACAATGTCAAGAACCAGGTTGGGGAGTGTGGTTCTCTCATCTTACCAACGAAGAAACAGGCTCAGACAGGATACATTATTTGCTCATGGTCTTGCTGAGATTTATAATTCGTCTCTTTCTCTTTCATCATGTCGTGTTACTCATGGAGAAAGTGCTTTGCAAATGGCAAACACCTTATTGTAACTGTTGTCATTAGGCTGCTATATTTTAATAGGAGGAAGCGATTGGGAAAAATCAGAAACCCGGGCGCCACTGTGTCCTGTTGATTTATAGCCAAGGAGCCTAGGGCTGTGGTGTCAGTGGATGGAAAATTAGTAAGAGACATCATCGGAAAGGGGGGTTCTGGCTAAACTGACCTAACAGAGTCGTCACTAAAGACAGGCCAGGGTGATCAGACATCACCTGGGGGTTGGTGGAGAATGAGGAACCTGGTCAGATATCGAGGGTGGAAATTCTCATTAAACAGACTTAGCAGGGTTCTTGCTAAAACTGGATTTTATAAGGAAGTACACAGTCTCAAAGTGGTAAAGGACTGTCTGGAGGGGGCCTTGTCCATCTCATGCATGTGCTGGGCAGTTAGATGAAGCCGTGACCCAGCCCTGTCCAGGCCTGGCTGACAAATCAGTGGGAATCCTGCAAGGAATCTGCCAGGACTTTGTAGGAAGATTGGGGCCGGTCGAGAATAAGGATACAGCAGGCTAAGGATAAGGTGTGCATGGGGGCTGAGGGGCCAGGGATGCAACTCTGGCCCTGGTTCCCCTTGTCTGAGCCCAGGGGAGAAGGGAGTCTGGCCGACTGAAGAAGCCATTGACTTGAGGGGCTCAGAGGCACCATACCAGGCTGCTTGGGTGCTAAGTGCCCCCAGGTGACACAGTGAAGGGAGAGGCACTCCCCCTGCCTCCTGCCCTGAGGATTCCAGGGAAGCCTGGGGCCCCAGGGCCAGCATGCACGCCATCTGGAAGCCCAGCTTTGGTACTGACAGTCAGGCTCTTAGAGAAACATCGCCCTCTAGGGTCTAGACAGACATTCAGGGGGAGGACCCCTGAGCACTGACCAGTCTTCCCTGGAAATAAAGGAGCCTTTCCTGAGGGCTAAGGTCCCTATAAGCTGGAGAAGGTGAGAAGCAAGGAAACAGCGATTACGATTACGTTGAATGGGGCTCTAGTTTTACCCGGAGGCCGTGTGGCCCGAATTACCCCTGTACATTCCAACCCCATCCCTTTGGCTCAGCAAGGAGGAAAGCTTTTTTTTTTTTTTTTTTTTTGCGGTACGCGGGCCTCTCACTGTTGTGACCTCTCCCTTTGCGGAGCACAGGCTCCAGACGCGCAGGCTCAGCAGCCATGGCTCACGGGCCCAGCCGCTCTGGGGCATGTGGGATCTTCCCGGACGGGGGCACGAACCCGTGTCCCCTGCATCGGCAGGGGGACTCTCAACCACTGCGCCACCAGGGAAGCCCAAGGAGGAAAGCTTTTCATTGGACGCCCTCGTGTGGGGAGCTATAGAAGGGCTGCTGATAGAAGGGCCGCTGACCTGGGAGGCAATGAAGAGCAGAAGGTAACAGAGTGGGTTTTGGTTTGGGACCATCTGGGGGCACACTTGGTCTCCACTACTTATTTGCTGTGTCACCTCATGCATGTTCCTGAATTTCTCTGTGCCTCCGTTTCTTTATCTGTAAAATGGAGATGATGATAATACTATGGTACCTAACTTGAAGGGTTATTGGGAGGATTACATAAGTTAAGGCACATCACTAATTACATCAGGGACCTAGTCCCAGGTTAGTACTGTGAAATAAGGAAAGGGGAGCCATCAAAAGCAGAGGCGTGGTTGGAGAGGGACATGCAGCTCTGTAAGCCTGTGACTGCAGCTTCTAGAACTATAATAAAGACGGGTGTCTCTGCTGGGCTCACCGATACCAGAAGAGACGAGGGTCTTGGGCCCCACCTCTACTGTCCCTAGAACTTAGGGTGGCCACTGTATAGCGCCCCATGGTTCAGAGAACGAGTTTTTTGCCAATTCTTGGGCAGATATTCAGACCCGGAGGATCAAGGCATACTCTCTGCACTCACAAAGAAATGATTTATAGGCCAGAATGCTATTTCTTACATTTCCAATGGGATCTATTCGGCCCAAGATCAGGGACCAGTTTTCCATGCAGCACACCTGGAGAAGGTGTGGGAGGAGGGGAGACATGGCAGATGCACAGGTGAGTACATCAACCGTGGAAGCTGCGTCCCAACAGACTGTTTGGAAACAATGGAAAGTTGGTGGATTTTAAGGGACTGTTTATCATGGAACAGAGCCTGGTGACGGCTTTCTTTTCTCCTCTCTACAGTTAGGTTCAAAGGGAGAAAGTGCTAGAATCAGAGCTTTGTTCCCCTGGAAAGTGCTGGAGAAACGCTGACAAACTCCTCCTTCCAGCCGTCCTTTTCCTGGGCTGCATGGGGGACCCTGGCTTTCTGTCTGTCACAGCCTCATCTTTCTCTAGTCTCTCACTTTCTCAACTTGGCAACACCCAAGTAAGTAAGTGGTTTCCAAGGACTGCATCTTTCGAAGATTGGGTGGTTTTTTTTGGGTTTTTTTGTGTGTGTTTTTTTTGCGGTACGCGGGCCTCTCACTGCTGTGGCCTCTTCCGTTGCGGAGCACAGGCTCCGGACGTGCAGGCTCAGCGGCCATGGCTCACGGGCCCAGCTGCTCCATGGCATGTGGGATCCTCCCGGACTGGGGCACGAACCCATGTCCCGTGCATCGGCAGGCGGACTCCCAACCACTGCGCCACCAGGGAAGCCCCGAAGATCAGGTTTTATTCATTTATATTTTCAAGCTCTCCATACACAATTCAAAAGGTACAAAAGGGGGTCGAGTGTCAAGGAAGTTTCCCTCTCACCCCTGTCCTCCTGCCATGCAGGTGCTTCCCTGGGAAAAGAAACCCACATCATCGGCTTCTTAGATATTTTCCCAGAGACAGTGTGTGCACATGTAAGCAAGTATGATACGTTAGTTTTTCATGGTTTTCCTTTCTTTCTTTCCCCAAATGGTAACATACTCTGAGGCATTTAATCTCTTGAGTAAATCTTCTCTTAATCACTTTCTTAGGCATGGGCTCTGTCAGGGGTCAGTGGGAGAGGCAGGGAGGGGTTGCAGCCAGCAGCCCCACCCCCAGTGGGTGATGTGAGGGGCGTGTGAAATACCCCAGTGGGGTATTGTGGTGGGAATCAACACTCCAACCATGCTGAAAGTGGAAATTCTCTCAGACATTTAACTCCATCTGTGACTATCCTTTATTAGGCACTCCCTTGGAGCCCTAAGCAGTGTATCTGAATTTGGGGTGGTTACCACAGGTGCAGTGTGTTTATGGGAACCTGGTTACAGGTAGGTATGGCCATGGGTAGGCTTTCCCCAGGCTTGGAGAAAGTGGGCAGAGAGCACAAGGTCGACGGATAAACTGAGACCAGTGACTCCCAGTGGCAGCACTTGGAAAGTTTGGTGAGTGCATACTGCTGGCGTTCAGTGCGTGGGGACCAGAGATGCTAGACTTGCTACAGTGCCCAGGATAATTCTGCACAAGAAAGAATGTTTCTTGAATTTGAATTCAGCTTTCGAATGCCCCAGACATTTCTGTCGTTTTAAAAGCCCACTATTTGTAAAAATTATCTGATCCTAGAACCTAATTTTGTTTTATATGTAAACCCAGACAATTTTCTGTATCGTTTCACGTACATGACGTTTTCCAGAAATGTCACTACTCTGTGAATTGAGGAAAGCTTTGTTTTGTTTGGAGTTTTAGCGTGAGCTGTTCACCATTTTAAAAAATCACATCTCTGACAGCAGCAGTGCCTGCGGCATTTAAGTTGCTGATGAGATACAGGAAAATGCTGTATCAGGTGCCAGTGAGGCCACGGTATTTCTTTTTAAAAACTTTTTTTATTTTTAATTTATTTATTTTTGGCTGCATTGATTCTTCGTTGCTGCCTGCGGGCTTTCTCTAGTCGTGGCGAACAGGGTGCGCAGGCTTCTCATTGCGGTGGCTTCTCTTGTTGCGGAGCACGGGCTCTAGGCACGCGGGCTTCAGTAGTTGTGGCTCGCGGGCTCTAGAGTTCGGGCTCAGTAGTTGTGGCGCACGGGCTTAGTTGCTCCGCGGCATGTGGGATCTTCCCGGAGCGGGGCTTGAACCCGTGTCTCCTGCACTAGCAGGAGGATTCTTAACCACTGCGCCACCAGGGAAGGAGGCCACATTATTTCTATGTTTAGGTGCTGTGATTGTGCCTGAGCACTTATGATGGAAACAGAGATTCTCTTACTACATTTACCTTCCTTTTATTTATTCCTTATCTTTTAGTTAAAGCATTATATTGATTTTCTTTCAAGACCATGTGGGCAGGTAGATTCTATCATTTCTGATTTTCATTTCTTGATTTTAAAATATTGGACATTGTAAAATATGTGTTATGTAAAACAAAAGGTGAGTTGCTGTTTGGGGCCCCTCCCATAGGAGGAGATAGTTGGATAGAGGAAAGGATGAGTGAGGACCAGTCATGGGGGAGCCAGGTGGAATGACAATGGGGGACCCCACATCGGAAGTCATAGATGGTGACAGCCAGAGGGTACAGCTTCTTGCTGTCTGATCAGTGAAGTCTGTTCCTTCAAAACAGTGTGCAGTCTCACCCTCATGGATTCTGGCTTCTAGTGTCCTATGGGCCCCCTTGGAGCAGAACAGTGTCCCACCATATGCTCAGTATTGCACAGGGGACAGGTGCAGGAGCAAGTCAACCACCCTAAAACTCCACATTCATCGTAGGTGGGAATTTTTGTGTATGGAGATCTAAATCAGGCATAAGGTACAGTAGACACTAATTGCAAAGATATTTATAATATATAAATATTTTATTTTTTCATATACCTTTTTTTTTTTTTTTTT
>NW_020174268.1:6409773-6421296 GCF_003031525.2 Neophocaena asiaeorientalis asiaeorientalis | reverse complement strand
GTGCGCAGGCTTCAGTAGTTGTGGCACATGGGCTCAGTAGTTGTGGCACGCAGGCTCAGTAGTTGTGGCTCGCGGGCTCTAGAGTTCGGGCTCAGTAGTTGTGGCGCACGGGCTTAGTTGCTCCGCGGCATGTGGGATCTTCCCGGAGCGGGGCTTGAACCCGTGTCCCCTGCACTAGCAGGAGGATTCTTAACCACTGCGCCACCAGGGAAGGAGGCCACATTATTTCTATGTTTAGGTGCTGTGATTGTGCCTGAGCACTTATGATGGAAACAGAGATTCTCTTACTACATTTACCTTCCTTTTATTTATTCCTTATCTTTTAGTTAAAGCATTATATTGATTTTCTTTCAAGACCATGTGGGCAGGTAGATTCTATCATTTCTGATTTTCATTTCTTGATTTTAAAATATTGGACATTGTAAAATATGTGTTATGTAAAACAAAAGGTGAGTTGCTGTTTGGGGCCCCTCCCATAGGAGGAGATAGTTGGATAGAGGAAAGGATGAGTGAGGACCAGTCATGGGGGAGCCAGGTGGAATGACAATGGGGGACCCCACATCGGAAGTCATAGATGGTGACAGCCAGAGGGTACAGCTTCTTGCTGTCTGATCAGTGAAGTCTGTTCCTTCAAAACAGTGTGCAGTCTCACCCTCATGGATTCTGGCTTCTAGTGTCCTATGGGCCCCCTTGGAGCAGAACAGTGTCCCACCATATGCTCAGTATTGCACAGGGGACAGGTGCAGGAGCAAGTCAACCACCCTAAAACTCCACATTCATCGTAGGTGGGAATTTTTGTGTATGGAGATCTAAATCAGGCATAAGGTACAGTAGACACTAATTGCAAAGATATTTATAATATATAAATATTTTATTTTTTCATATACCTTTTTTTTTTTTTTTTTTGCGGTACGCGGGCCTCTCACTGTTGTGGCCTTTCCCGTCGCGGAGCTCAGGCTCCGGACGCGCAGGCTCAGCGGCCATGGCTCACGGGCCCAGCCGCTCCGCGGCATGTGGGATCCTCCCACACCGGGGCACGAACCCGTGTCCCCTGCATCGGCAGGCGGACTCTCAACCACTGCGCCACCAGGGAAGCCCTCATATACCTTTTAAAGAGATAAATCTGTGATAGCTCTGTGCCTTTCCATGCTTTTCCTAGGCAATTGGTTTCATGGAATATTGCTGATATATTGCCCTCCACAGATCTTCCCAGAACACAGAACTCTGTCTGCCTATGCTTTTCTAGTACTTTAACTACACATGAGGCTCTCCTAACAGAGGGTGAATCAATAGGAAACATTCTACAAGAAATATTTATTCTGCAAATGGCCTGTGGAAGCTGCTTCCCTGTGTTCCCTAAATCCTGGGTTTGGGATGCTCTGTGCCTGCCTCACAGTGTCTGAAGAGCTGGGCTGACTTCCTGGTACATCTTCCCCAGTGCGTACGTGGAGTGTCCTAGGCCTGGGACTCCTGATGGGAGGCCTTCCCAGAGCACAGCTGTGGGCCCACATCTGCATCTCTGCTGCCCACGCCTTCAGCTCTGGGCTCAGCCGCCTGGATTATTTTGAAATCCGTCTAATGGCCTTAGTGGAGAGAAGACAAATGCCCTTTGTGTGCCCCACTACTATCACTCATATTTTCTCATCTGTCCTCCCTTCTTTGGCCAGAGTTTCTTCAACAATCCACAGCCCCCTTATTTCTTGTGTTCCGTTGCACTTAATAATCGGTTTGCCAGTTATAGTCTGGCCTAATTATAGCTGTTCCACGTGGGTGTAACCAGAGTGTACATACCCGTCTGTATTCTGATTTACTTCATTTAAGTCTATATAGAAAATTACACAGCCTTACCCCTACATAGTCTCCACTAAAAACTTTTGTGTTGGCTTCATAACTATATTACATCAAGGAGAAATACTGTGATTCTAAAATAATGCTGAATTAAAGATTTTGTGAATAAAATTTTTTTCTTCATTTGGATTATTTCCATTGGCTGAATTGCCAGAGTTGGTATTTCTAGGACGGAAGAAATGAACGCTTTATGGCTTGCTCAGATCTGACAATATGTCATCATGTTGCACTACGAGTTACGCCTTGATTTTACAAGTTGGATTTTTCTTTTTCTTTTTTTCTTTTACAGACTGTCCAGCCCTCCAGTTCCCAGGCTCAAAGCACCCATGCTTTGAGTTCCTCAGCCTTCAGAGAGGAGGTGGTAGCTGGATGTACTGTCCCCAGACGCTGTTGTAGGGAAAAGCTTCCAGGTGCCGCAGAGATTGGGGAAGAGAGGAAGCATTCCCACTGTTGAGGATTTTGATGTAATGATGATAATGGTAATGGTACTGGTAGGCACCATTTACTGGGTTCTTTATGTTAGGTGTTTAATGATCTCATTTCCTCCTCTTGACCACTGTGCCAGGTAGGTATCGTTATCACCATTTTATTAAGAAAAAGCTGAGGTTCAGAGAGGCAAAGTAACTATGCTTTCAGCTGCAAGTGGCTGAAGCTAGGTTTTCTTATGATCTCACTCGACCGTAGGTAAGGAGGGAGGAGGTCCCAGGTTGGTTCAGCAGCTCAGCAGTGTCATCCAGGAGCCAATCTCTTTCCACATTTCTGCGTTGGCATCAACTTGTGGGTGATGTTTCCTTTCCTCGGTGCAGCAACACCAAACTTCTCATCCTCACACAACCAAATTCAAAAGCAGGAAGAAGGGAAAGGTGGCAGTCTTCTCATGTGTTTGTGTGCATGTGTGTATTTATTTTATCAGGACGGAAATATTCCCCCAAAGCCTCCCAGTCAATTTTATCTGATATCTCATTGTCCAAGAGAATGAAATGACTTGGTTTGGCCAGGCAGGGTTCACCTCTGAGCGTACTGTCTCTGTCTCTCGATAGCTGAATAAAATTGCACTATTCTTAGTGAGAAGAAAGTGGGTGGGCAACAGTGTCGACTGCATTTCCCCAGCATTCCATGGTAGAGGGTTGTCTTCTTACATACCTGCTTTCTTCCAAGATCTCTTTAACATGAGCTAACAGTGTGTGTGTGTGTGTGCACACGCGTGTGTGTGCCAGCAGGCATGTCCCAGGTGCTCACACTTGGTTGCTTGTGTAGCCTGGTCATCGAGTCCAAAGGTAAGAAATCAGTGGAAATGCTGCAGTAATTCTTGCTTGCTATCTTGCAAATGAGAGACAGGGCAGGATAGCGAGGCTGGGTTAGTGAGGCGCCATCATGTATTAAGGAAGAAGGCAGGTTGAAGAACGAGGAGATCTGGATTCTAGCCCCAGATCTGCTACTTTCTATCTGTGTTACCTTGGGTAAGTTATTTAATCTTTCTGAACCTCAGTTTTCTCATCTGTAAAGCAAGAAGGTTGGACTAGGTCGTCTCTAAATTTTGTTCAGCTCTAATATTCTATAGTTACAGGGCAGTTTTTACTGAGCAGCTATGAGCAGTGCTCTGTACAGTCTATCACGTTATTTTTTTTACATTTTTTTTTAAAAACCTTTCAAAATGCATCTGCATGCCATATAAATGGAAGAAGTCAACATTATTCATGTATGTGGAGACTAGGACATCATGTAACAGAATTAGATATAGAATGTAGTATTGCAGACTCTTTTTAAATGTCTTTATTTTGCATTACAAATTGTACTTTGAGTTATTATCACTTTAACTGGCTTGTGTTTTACATTTACAGCACAGATCATCTTCCAGAACTTTTCACTGTTTCTAGTTTCCATTTTATTGGAAACACCATCTCTTTATAACTGAGTAAAGAACATGGCAGAGTCGGGGGAAATTTTTGTGCCTGTCTCTTTTTACTCTCTCTCTCTCTCTCACTCTGAACATAAATAGTATCTTGGCAGCTGATCTTTGTCGTTTAAAAAAAAACACATGAAAAGGAAACAGCAGTGGGTGATCTGCTTTCTGAAACAGTGTAAGAAAGATCTGAAGAGTGTTAGCTTTGCACTGAAGCTCCTTCAGCTTCTGCTTTTACAATATTTGCAGGAAGTTTCCTGACACTAAGGGGGAAAAGAAACAGTGGCCAGAGACTGTCTCCTGAAAATATGCAGGAAGGATAATGTGGAGGCCAAGACAGACGTGTGTGATGAGCTCCAGCCGTGCCTCAAAACAGGAACTGATGACAGGGAGGTTTTGCTATTTATCTTCCAGGGTTGTTTTAATATGCAAAGTAGGTCCTCAGCGGCAGCTGCTATTCAGTCAGCCACATTTCCTGAACTGGATAGTGTATTTTTAGTTGACAGGAAAAAAAAACACTTGGTTAGGAAGGAGCTCGGATGGTCACGTCTTAGAAACTCAGATCAGCACTTGAGACTTTACTACATTTCCCAGATGAGTTACTGTCACTCTGGGCAGCAAGCAACAGAGTGTTTACTTCAATTCTCTTCCTTTCATTAAAAATCATTATATAAGGTATGATGAACATATTTTTCTGTATGAGTGTCAAACAACATAAAAGTCTACAAGGTGAAATTCCTAAGCTCACCGTCCAAATCACTACTCCCCTCCTTAGAGATAATCAGAACCCACAGTTTGATGTACATTTTTACAGTGATGTTTCTATAATATACTCACATATTTTGGAGCAGACAGATATTTTTTTTTGTTTGTTTGATTAGGTCTTTTTTTAATGTAATTGTGATATCTGTAACATTTCATTTAACAATGTTGCAGTGATTTCTCCATGTTAGTACATATAAGTCTACCTTGGTTATCTTTTGTTACTATTTTAAAAAATAATTTATTAAATACTGAGAAGGCAATAAGAAGTATAATACTAAAATACAGGTGAAATTATGTGACCCTAGAGATTTGCAGAATCTGCAGGAGACCTTTCTAGAACAGGGAGTGCTGCAGCTTCCCCAGGCCAATCTTACGTGGTTGCACAGGTATCGATAAGATGGGAGATCAATGGCTGCTCTGGAGGGAAGGCAGAGCATTCCCCAAAGAATGGGTGTTTACACAACATAGGATTGCTCAGATACTTTTGGCCCCTAGCAAAGATTGCCTAAGTGGTGTTCTTGAGGTTGTTACATACCTATGCTTGGGAAAGATGTGGAGGCTGGAGGAGGTGAGGAGATGGGGAGAAATCTGGAGTGTAGAGAAGCTTGGATTTCCGTTGACACCCTTTTTTTTTCCCCTAGAGAGTTACTGACACACAGTCACTGGATTAAATTGATACTCCCATCTCAATTAACTCATTAGTAGGAATAACAAATTTACATACCATTGTGTGGGCTTATTCTCATGAACCCTCCATCCAAAAAAGTAAAAAAAGAAAAGAAACAAGGAAGATGTGGGGTTTTTTAAACCCTCAAACATTGAAAACTTTTCTTCCCTTTAACTGCTTTCCCCAGTCACATCAGGTGAGTTATATGTGAAATTGATATTTCAGAGTTTGCCGTGGTAGAAAAAGAAAGATGTAGGAATAAGACTTTAAGAAAGAAAAGAGGGACATATAAAAACTATATCAGGATATGAATACCAATGCCCCACCCCTAATCATTTGAAACAAGTGTTAGAGGCAGCAGCAATACCGGATTTCCATTTAGTCACCCGCTAGATCTGTTGCCTTTTAAACAACTTTAGATACCATTTTTATTTTGATAACTGCAGGGAGAGGGCAGGGAAATGTCTGCCTGGCGTGTTACAACATATTAAGCTTATACCTTGCTAAAACTCTATGAAATGGTGACTCCTGTATAAATTCTGATTCTCCTTCTTCCTAGGGGTCTTTTATCCATACTTGAAGACTCCTTGGAGATCCCTATTGTAAGATTGGGAATTCTGCCTTCTAATCTGGCTCATTGATTCACTTCTGAGTGGACTGAGACAAATCCTACTAATTGTTGAATTTGTTTCCTTGTTTGTGAAGCACTGAAGTAAGTAATCCTCTTGTGGAAGTGCCTGGGCCACCTTTTAAAAGTTGGTCACCCCTGTAGCGGGATCGGAAATATTGCAGTTATTTTTGGAGTTGGATGAAGAAATGTATCTTGAAATTAAAAAGTAGTTAAACCTATAGCATTTACCATAGATGGGTTTGAATTTTGTATCAAAGACAGTGTCAAATCTAGGTTGGTTAATAAATAAACTAGAAGCAAACACAATAAATGGGAATAAAACATTTAACAGATGTTAAGTTTGGCTCACGCCACACGGTGGCAGGCTTACTCTGTGTTGTGCTTCCTTTTCAAGCAGCAAGTCTAAATGCTTGCATTTAACTACATTAAATCTTTTTAGAAAATTATCTTTTAGAAAGTTATCTTTTAGAAAGTATGACATAAGTTATTAATTTGTCAAGATTATATTTTCTTATAAAGTGTACTTTACGTTGTATGATACCTGAGCAGCAGTGATTTGAGCCTTCAACAGGACATTCTACCTCTAGATCTCAATTACTTCACCACTAAAATGATGGGCTTGGGTTACTTACAGTTCTAAAATTGTCATACCTCTCCTATAACTAAAAAAAGCCTAAACATTCTTCTTCAGTAACAAGAATTTCAGTCATATTGCAGTTAACTTGATAAGGAATATAGTTTTTTAGTTAGATTGCCTAGATTTGAATTTGAGTTCTGTCATTTATTAACCGTGAGGTAAGGAACTTCACCTGTCAAAATTCCAGTTTCCTCACGTGTAAAGTGCTATAAATTATACTACATATCCAACAGGGTTGTTAGGATTAAATGCGGAAAAATGTATGCGTGGCAGAGACTCACAAACTGTTCACCAAATCATTTCTTTTTTTTCCTGGATAATCAGCTAAACCACATTTCACATCGTCACCTGCAGTTAATTGTGGTCATAAGACTGAATTCTGGCCAATGGAATGTAAGAGAAAGAAATTCATGTCACTCCTAGGCTCAGCTCTCAAAAATCTCCCATTGTGATCTTTGTACTTTCAACTTCTGCAGTTTCCCCAGAAGCTACTTGTTAAAGATGGCAGGACGACGTTCTTCAGGAAATGGAAGGAAACTTGGTCCCGAAGCACGGTGTGGAGGAGAGCTTTATGCCTGTTAGAAACACTCGTTTTGGACTTCACGTAAGTGAGAAATAAACTTCGATTTTGTTAAGCCACTGAGATTCTGGGATTTATCTGTTATGTCAGCTAGCATTAACTAAAATAGCATGTAAAGCACTTAGCACAGTACCTGTTTAATAAATATTAGATGTTATCAATATCATGACTCTTAATAATACAGACCAAGAGCCTAAAACTCTGAACTTAAAACACAAGCAATAGTATGGAAATCTCTTCTGCAGTATACAAGACTTGGGCCCCCCCTTTTTAAAAAAAAAAAAACTAGAGAAATAAAGTTGCGTGTAGAAGTAGGAAAAATCTGAACAGTTCACGTATGTAACTTGTAGAAAATCAGTATTTTGTATTTATATTTGCTACATACACTTTGGGGAAAAAATTAACAATATGAAAGAAGAAAAATTGAATTAAAAATTTAAGTTGGTGCTATCTTTAAAATAATTTTTTTTTAAAGTTGAAGTATAGTTGATGTACCATATCATGTAAGTTTTAGGTGTCCACCATAGTGATTCACAATTTTTAAAGGTTGTATTCCGTTTATAGCTATTATAAAATATTGGCTGTATTCCCTGTGTTGTACTATATATCCCTGTAGTTTATGTATTAAATACACAGTATATTTTATACACAATTTGTACCTCTTAATCCCTTACCCCTATTTTGCCCCACCCCCTTTCCCTCTCCCCACTGGTAACTACTAGCTTGTTCTTTATATCTGTGTAAAATAATATGTTAAATTGTTTCTTCCTTGTGATGACTTCAGTGTTATGATTCATTCAATGATTTCTCTTAGTACTTCACACAATGCTTATCTTTCTTTCTTGAAAGTGTCTTTTCTTGGCTCCAACACTTTCCGATATTTTAACACTTTTGCTCATGCCTATTCCCAGTTCTCTTAAAGCCCAGATCAAATTTCGCATATTCAAAGACTTCCAAGACATCCTGGTTGGAAAGGATCCTACTTACACTGAACTGTAACATTTATAAAATCTGAGGCTCTTAACCATTTGCTGTCTTCTATAGTAGGGTTTATTTTCAGGTGGGTTTATAGAGCTTGCTTCTCCTTAACAGACTGTAAACTACCTGATGAGAGAGACTGTGTTTTTTGTTTTGTTTTGTTTTGTTCTAACATCTTTATTGGAGTATAATTGCTTTACAATGGTGTGTTAGTTTCTGCTTTATAACAAAGTGAATCAGCTATACATATACATATATCTCCATATCCCCTTCCTCTTGCGTCTCCCTCCCACTCTCCCTATCCCACCCCTCTAGGTGGACACAAAGCACCGAGCTGATCTCCCTGTGCTATGCGGCTGCTTCCCTCTAGCTGTCTATTTTACATTTGGTAGTGTATGTAAGTCCATGCCTCTCTCTCACTTCGTCCCAGCTTACCCTTCCCCCTCCCCATGTCCTCAAGTCCATTCTCTACATCTGAGTCTTTATTCCTGTCCTGCCCCTAGGTTCTTCAGAACCATATTTTTTAAAATTCCGTATATATGTGTTAGCATACTGTATTTGTTTTTCTCTTTCTGACTTACTTCACTCTGTATGACAGACTCTAGGTCCATCCACTTCACTACAAATAAGTCAATTTCGTTTCTTTTTATGGCTGAGTAATATTCCATTGTATACATGTGCCACATCTTCTTTATCCATTCATCTGTCGATGGACACTTTCTTCAGTTTATTAATATGGTGTATCACATTGATTGATGTGCGTATATTGAAGAATCCTTGCATTCCTGGGATAAACCCCACTTGATCATGGTGTATGATCCTTTTAATGTGCTGTTGGGTTCTGTTTGCTAGTATTTTATTGAGGATTTCTGCATCTATGTTCATCAGTGATATTGGCCTATAGTTTTCTTTTTTTGTGACATCCTTGTCTGGTTTTGGTATCAGGGTGATGGTGGCCTCGTAGAATGAGTTTGGGAGTGTTCCTCCCTCTGCTATATTTTAGAAGAGTTTGAGAAGGATAGGTGTTAGCTCTTCTCTAAATGTTTGATAGAATTCTCCTGTGAAGCCATCTGGTCCTGGGTGTTGTTTGTTGGAAGATTTTTAATCACAGTCTCAATTTCAGTGCTTGTGATTGGTCTGTTCATATTTTCTATTTCTTCCTGGTTCAGTCTTGGAAGGTTGAGCATTTCTAAGAATTTGTCCATTTCTTCCAGGTTGTCCATTTTATTGGCATATAGTTGCTTATAGTAATCTCTCATGATCCTTTATGTTTCTGCAGTGTCAGTTGTTACTTCTCCTTTTTCATTTCTAATTCTATTGATTTGAGTCTTCTCCCTTTTTTATTCCTGATGAGTCTGGCTAATGGTTTATCAATTTTGTTTATCTTCTCAAAGAACCAGGTATTAGCTTTATTGATATTTGCTATTGTTTCCTTCGATTCTTTTTCATTTATTTCTGATCTGATCTTTATGATTTCTTTCCTTCTGCTAACTTTGGGGTTTTTTTTGTTCTTCTTTCTCTAATTGCTTTAAGTGTAAGGTCAGGTTGTTTATCTGAGATGTTTCTTTTTTCTTGAGGTAGGATTGTATTCTATAAACTTCCCTCTTAGAACTGCTTTTGCTGCATCCCATAGGTTTTGGGTCATCATGTTTTCACTGTCACTTGTTTCTAGGTATTTTTTAATTTCCTCCTTGATTTCTTCAGTGATCTCTTGGTTATTAACTAGTGTATTGTTTAGCCTCCATGTGTTTGCATTTTTTTACAGACTTTTCCCTGTAATTGATCTAGTCTCATAGCATTGTGATTGGAAAATATACTTGATAATCATATCAATTTTCAATTTTCTTAAATTTACCAAGGCTTGATTTGTGACCCAAGATAAGATCTATCCTGGAGAATGTTCCATGAGCACTTGAGAAGAAAGTGTATTCTGTTGTTTTGGGATGGCATGTCCTATAACTATCAATTAGGTCCATCTTGTTTAACGTATCATTTAAAGCTTTTGTTTCCTTATTTATTTTCATTTTGGATGGTCTGTCCATTGGTGAAAGCGGGGTGTTAGAGTCCCCTACTATAATTTTGTTACTGTCCATTTCCCCTTTTATGGCTGTTAGTGTTTGCCTTATGTATTGAGGTGCTCCTATGTTGGGTCCATAAATATTTACAATTGTTATATCTTCTTCTTGGATTCATCCCTTGCTTATTTTGTAGTGTCCTTCTTTGTCTCTTGTAATAGTCTTTATTTTAAAGTCTAATTTGTCTCATATGAGAATTGCTACTCCAGCTTTCTTTTGATTTCCATTTGCATGGAATATCTTTTTCCATCCCCTCACTTTTAGTTTGTATGTGTCCCTAGGTCTGAAGTGGGTTTCTAGTAGACAGCATATATAAGGGTCTTGTTTTTGTATCCATTCAGCCAGTCTATGTCTTTTGGTGGGAGCATTTAATCCATTTACATTTAAGGTAATTATTGATATGTATGTACCTATTACCATTTTCTTAATTGTTTTGGGTTTGTTATTGTAGGTCTTTTCCTTCTCTTGTGTTTCCTGCCTAGAGAAGTTCCTTTAGCATTTGTTGTAAAGCTGGTTTGGTGGTGCTGAATTCTCTTAGTTCTGCTTGTCTGTAAATGTTTTAATTTCTCCGTTGAATCTGAATGAGGTCCTTGCTGGGTAGAGCAATCTTGGTTGTAGGTTTTTCCCTTTCATCACTTTAAATATGTCCTACCACTCCCTTCTGGCTTGCAGAGTTTCTGCTGAAAGATCAGTTGTTAACCTTATGGGGATTCCCTTGCATGTTATTTGTTGTTTTTCCCTTGCTGCTTTTAATATTTTTTCTTTGTATTTAATTTTTGATAGTTTGAGTAATATGTGTCTTGGTGTGTTTCTCCTTGGATTTATCCTGTATGGGACTCTCTGTGCTTCCTGGACTTGATTAACTGTTTCGCTTCCCATATTAGGGAAGTTTTCAGCTATAATCTCTTCAAATATTTTCTCAGTCCCTTTCTTTTTCTCTTCTTCTTCTCGGATCCCTGTGATTCAAATGTTGGTGCATTTAATGTTGTTCCAGAGGTCTCTAAGACTGTCCTCAATTCTTTTCAATTTTTTCTCCATTCTACTTCCAAGATTTTGGATATCTTTACTATCATTACTCTGAATTCTTTCTCAGGTAGAGTGCCTATTTCCTCTTCATTTGTTTGGACTGGTGGGTTTTTACCTTGCTCCTTCATCTGCTGTGTGTTTCTCTGTCTTCTCATTTTGCTTAACTTACTGTGTTTGGGGTCTCCTTGCAGGCTGCATTTCATAGTTGCCATTGTTTTTGGTGTCTGCCCCCAGTGGCTAAGGTGGTTCATGGGCTGGGTAGGCAGGCCACCTGGTGGAGGGGACTAGAGCCTGTGTTCTGGTGGGTGAGGCTGGATCTTGTCTTTCTGGTGGGCAGGTCCATGTCTGGTGGTGTGTTTTGGGGTGTCTGTGACGTTATTATGATTTTAGGCAGCCTCTCTGCTAATGGGTGG
>NW_020174268.1:6372142-6409755 GCF_003031525.2 Neophocaena asiaeorientalis asiaeorientalis | reverse complement strand
CCAGCACTGCAGCTTGCTGGTCATTGAGTGGAGCTGGGTCTTAGCATTGAGATGGAGATCTCTGGGAGAGCTTTTGCTGTTTGATATTACGTGGAGCCAGGAGGTCTCTAGTGGACCAGTGTCCTGAACTCGGCTCTCCCACCTCAGAGGCACAGGTCTGACACCCGGCCAGAGCCTATCAGCCACATGCCTCAGAAGAAAAGGGAGAAAAAAAGAAATAAAGACAGAAAAAAATTTTGGGATGATCCGTTGTCTATTCATGTATTCCACAGATGCAGGGTACATCAAGTTGATTGTGGAGATTTAATCCGCTGCTTCTGAGGCTGCTGGGAGGGATTTCCCTTTCTCCTCTTTGTTCGCACAGCTCCTGGGGTTCAGCTTTGCATTTGGCCCCGAGGCTGCGTGTAGGTCGCCTGAGGGCATCTGTTCCTGCTCTTACAGGATGGGGTTAAAGGAGCAGCTGATTAGGGGGCTCTGGCTCACTCAGGCCGGGAGGAGGGAGGGGTATGGATGGGGGGCGAACCTGCGGAGGCAGAGGCTGGAGTGACACTGCACCAGCCTGAGGTGCGCCATGTGTTCTCCCAGGGAAGTTGTCCCTGGATCACGGGACCCTGGCAGTGGTGGGCTGCTCAGGCTCCCGGGAGGGGAGGTGTGGATGGTGACCTGTGCTTGCACACAGGATTATTGGTGGCTGCAGCAGCAGCGTTAGCGTTTCATGCCCATCTCTGGGGTCTGAGCTGTTAGCCAGAGCTTGCGCCAGTCTCTGGAGCTCGTTTAGGCGGTGCTCTGAATCTCCTCTTCTCATGCACCCCGAAACAATAGTTTCTTGTCTCTTAGGCAGCTCCAGACTTCTCCCGGACTCCCTCCCAGCTAGTTGTGGCGCACTAGCCCCCTTCAGGCTGTGTTCATGCCACCAACCCCAGTCCTCTCCCTGGGATCCGACCTCTGAAGCCCGAGCCTCAGCCCCCATCCCCCACCTGCCCCGGCAGGTGAGCAGACAAGCCTCTTGGGCTGGTGAGTGCCAGTCGGCCCTGATCCTCTGTGCGGGAATATCTCCACTTTGCCCCCTGCACCCCTGTGGCTGTGCTCTCCCCTGCGGCTCCGAAGCTTTCCCCCTCTGCCACCCACAGTCTCCACCCACGAAGGGGCTTCAAAGTGTGTGGAAACCTTTCCTCCTTCACAGCTCCCTCCCACTGGTGCAGGTCCCGTCCCTATTCTTTTGTCTCTGTTTTTTCTTTTTTCTTTTGCCCTACCCAGGTACGTGGGGGAGTTTCTTGCCTTTTGGGAAGTCTGAGGTCTTCTGTTCAGTAGGTGTTGTGTAGGAGTTGTTCCACATGTAGATGTATTTCTGATGTATTTGTGGGGAGGAAGGTGATCTCCACGTCTTACTCCTCTGCTGTCTTGAAGGTCTCCTCGAGATCTTCTGTGGTATTGCCCACAGAAAAGAGTAGAGTTTTGTGCAAATAGTTGATACTAGACTCACTGGTATAAAAGCCCCAAGTATGTGAGATTCCCCCTAACATTTTAGTATCTATCTTCCATGGAGTTTTATAAGAATGAAGAGCAACAGCTGAACAATACTTTATAACTGGGTAACAGTAGTGGCAGAGATGGTATTTTATGGTCAATGGTTTTGGTTAGAGGAAGTTTACAAAGAATACATTGGTGCCTGATTTTCCATTTTGAAAGGAGGATGATTTTATATGTACTACTGGTTAAACTTATTTTGCTTTTTTTCAGTCCATCCTAACTATTCATTTTTTTCCTTCTTTTTTGCATATTTGCTTAAGATGTTTTCCTTAAAAATATTAAAAGTAATAGATAAATTTTTTAACATTGTATATGCAACATCATAAGGACCTTAGAATGTTAAACTCTGAATCTTGCCTTTCATCTTCAATGTGATTGCTGTGTAATATCCTAGTTTCACCCTGTGTTTACCCTCTAAAAATTAGTAATTTTTTATAGTCAGTGTTTACTTAGATTTACCAATGTATCTACTGATTTCTTTGCTCATTATTGATTCTTGCATTCTAATCCTTCCTCCTTGGTTTATTTTTCTTCTTTATGCAAGGGTCTGTGAGTGGGAAATTCTTTTAGTCTTGGTTTGAAAATGTCTTTATTTTATCCTCACCTTTGAATGTTAGCTTAACTGGATAGAAAGTTCTAGATTAACAGATATTTTCCCCCATCATTTTGAAGATATTATTTCATTATCTTTGGCATCTATTGTTTGTAATAAGAAGCCAGCTTTGTATGTGTATTGTTTCTTTGTAGGTAAATGTGGCTTTTAGGCCCATCCTTAACATTTGTAGAACCCAGTGCAAAATTACAAATGGAGGCCCACATATCATATGTCTAAAAATTTACGAGTTAAAAATCAAGCCAACAACTTGAATAAAATATATTCTATTGTGTCTTGACAACTACAGCTTTTTAATAACCTGGATGGCCAAGTCTTGAATTTAGTATTCTTGGAATCTTTGGGGTTCCATATTGGAACTTGGCACAGCAGGGAGGGAATACCATCCTGGTCCCTGTCCCAGAGTTCATCTCCCATCTTTTCCAATCCTGGCTTCATCTCACACTGCAAGGAGCTTTATACATATGCTTGGGGACACTCCACTTCCAAGCCCTACAATGGTCCCTCCCTGACCACCCCATGGCCCTAAGGGTGTGCAGTCTGTCTTAGGGGGGATGGATATAGGGAAGAGGTCCATGCAGGTCCTAGAAGTGGACTGGGAATTCCAGGGTCTTGGGCACCTGGAACGTGGTTTGGAGGGAAGGGGCAAACTTCGGGTGGGCATGTTTCTTGATGTTGCAGTGACCTCCTTAATGGTTTCTTCCCATCCAGTCTTTTTCCTCACTATCAGAGAGAATCTTTTAAAAGTGCAAATCACAGCATTTTACGCTCTTGCTTAAAAACCCTTTAAAGGCCTCCCATTGCATTTGAAAAAAAATCCTTTGAAAGGACTACAGATCTCTGGGTGGTACTTCAACAGACTAAGCTCTTTGGGAAGAGCCTTTATCCAAGATGTTTCTCTTCCTAAGACACACTCTCCTACCTGCTCTTCCCATGGCTGACTTCTATCGTATAATTTTTGGCTTAAATGTCACCTCCTCTCCAAGTACACCTTCCCTGTGTTTGCTATTGCTGCATCTTGCTCATCTCCTTCAGAGTACAAGTCATGAATTTATTTTACTTGTTTAGTGTCTTCTCCTTCAAATTGCAATCTACACTAAAGAGACTGTCAAAGATAAGATTTCCTGGGAAGTCCGACTCTGAGACGATTAGCACATAGAAAGTTTATTAGGTGGGACTCTAATTAACACCTATTGAACAAAAGAAAGTAAGACTGAGCAGCAATCATTCAGGGGAGGCTGGCTTCCCAGAAGGGGGCTGACTTTCAGCAAACCAGTTCTCTTCAGCTGAAGCGATTCCTAAGAGGGCTGCAGCTGTGTTCTGGGCAGGGCGGTATCACATCCAGGACGGTCCATGCCTTGCGCCACTCAGATCCACTTCCTTCACACGAATCTAAGGAGCAGTTCCTTCAGGACACTGGAGCAGTTCCTTCAGGACACTGGGGTGCCATTTTTCCTTGGGAAACTTATAAAGAGGAAGGTTAGTAAGATGAACTACAACCCCCCTGCTGCTGCAGTTGGTCTTGAGGCTGCAACCAGTAGCCATCCTCTCCCTCCTCACTGTCAGTTAGCACCTCTGAAGGTTTAGGTGATTTACCCAGCGGAGTGACTCAGACTCTCCAAACCCATGAGTTCCAGTTACTGTTTACCATGCCCTTCTCAGGCTGCACATGCCGCTCTTGTCCATTTGTCATCAAAATTGCACAAGACAGTACTAAAAGGTGTCTAAGTTGATTATCTGCGTGCCCCAAACACATGCTTCCTTGCCTCCACTGTGTAACAGTAGCCCTACTGCCTCTTGACGGTAAGAGTCAGTTACGCCCACCAGGATCTTACTCTTGCCTGCTGGTCCTTGAAACGAGGGGCCCAAAGTGCCTGGGTGGTGGTGTAGCCTAAAGTTCAATGGATATTCCTGCTGTGTTCCCTGGTAGAAATGTTCCCCCTCTGAGAACCAAGACCTTTAAACCTGTGGTTACAGTTGTGAGGATGAAAAAGCAGAAATTCCCCAAGTGGGTGGAATTGATGGTAAATAGGGACACTCCTGCTTCCACACTTGGATCTCATTCCCAGGTATTCTGGGGATACAGCACCATATAATGGTGATTGATTTAGAGCATTACTACATCCTTGAGGGTAGCACTTTATCCTCATAGGGTATCATCCCCAAGCTGACAATTCAGCCAAGCTTTCAACAGGCTGCTCTATTGCTCGTTAGGCCAGTAGCTTCTGGGTGTTTTGCCAAGGGATAGGTCCAGTGGATTCCACAGCCATGTGCCCACTGCTACCTCTCCTTTGTTATAAAGTGGATTCCTTGGTCGAATTCCATATTTAAGAAGCTCTTTCATCTGACAAAGGGCAAGGAAGCAATTCTAAATGGAGTGTATTGGATCACTTTTACACATAAAGGTGATCTTATGCGGGAGTGATATTGATACTATGAGAGGAGCAATCTAATGCCTGGTCCAGGGAGCAAAGTAGGTTTATCTTTTTATTGTTTATTTATTTTTTTTAACATCTTTATAGAAGTATAATTGCTTTACAATGGTGTGTTAGTTTCTGCTTTATAACAAAGTGAATCAGCTATACGCATACATATATCCCCATATCTCCTCCCTCTTGCGTCTCCCTCCCACCCTCCCTATCCCACCCCAGGTTTATCTTTTTATGCCACCTGTTCAGCATAGTGTCTGCCTCAGTGCAGGTGAAGATATGAATCAGCAGAGTAGTCTACTTTAGCCAGGGCTAAGATGCTTGTTTGTTTATTTAATGTGTTTTCATGGTGAGCAAAGGGAATTCATCTGGTTCTTGGGGTGAGGGAAAAAAGGAATTAGAATTAAAATTCTTTTCCTAGTCTCCATTATCACTTCTCTCAAGCTTCCCCCTGCCCTGCCCTGTTTTATGCCATGTTTATTTATCCCAACTATAAGAGCAGAAATTATCCCCAAAGTAGTTTGATCAATAAGGATTGAGGTTGTAAAGCTTACTGTGACGGATCATGTTTACCTGTTTGGTTAAGCTAATTGAAAATCACGGTGGAATCTCCCTCTAGATAGATTCCATATTTTATTACATTTGCAAAATCCTAAAAGTTATGTCATTCTCAATTCTCAGAAATAATGATGTTTTTGAGAATGTCAGACAGATTTCCTGACTATGAATTACATACACAGGTAAACAATCTTATATAGTGACCTAAATATTCCCTATTTAGCCATTGTAAGGGTTGGTGGTCCTCTGGCTTATCTCTCTCAATCTTGACCAGCCATGAGAAGAGGGAGGGGCAGAGAAGAAAAGGTGGAGATAATCTGAGTGCTCCTAGCTGTTTTCATTCTCTCAGGAGAAATAACATTCAAGTCTTTGAGGAAGTAACTGAAATCTCTTTTATTTTTGCTTGCTGACTGTCAAGAAGTTTCTATTGAACTTCTTGAAAAACATGAAAAAGCATGAAAAACAAGTGTCCGCCTAGGGGGACCTTCAGAAGATTTTCTTGGCAAAGAAAATTGTGTAAGAGGTGCACTCAATCAAGTCCACCTGAAGGAAGTGGGGCTGGATTGGCTGACCCACATCTGCCCCAAATGACACCTACAGGAGAAGAGCACAGTGGAAGAAAAGGGAGCAAACAAAAGATGATGTTCTAATTTTCCATTTACTGAGATATTACCTTTTGAAATGAACTTCTGAAGCCTCTAAGAGTGATTAGAATTGTTCTATGTCCCACCCACCTTAACCCTTACGTTAACTGTGTTTCCCTAGGTTCTTGACAGATGCTTTTTACCAGCATGGTCCTGTATTAGGGTGAACACCAGGAGGAAGAGTCCTCGTCCTCGCGCACCTTGGAGATAGAGCCCAGTTTCTTCTTAAAGTACTACTTGTAAATTGACAGCCTTTTGCCCTGTAGAAAAAGTTTAGAGAGCTCTAAAATAATCTTCTTTGGAACAACGAATTTTGCTGTTTTCAGATAACAATTATAGAGAGCTTCTGGAGCTGGAAAAAAAAAAAAAAAAAGAAAAGAAAAAGAAATCACCCAGCACTAGTGCACAGGTCAATTTTAGGTGAAGAGCCTAGGATTTGTCTAATGGAAAGTTACTCAATCCAATAAATAATACTAATAAATGGCTAATTCTTTCAAGTACATTAACATTAACCTAATTAGGTTTCCTTTGTTCCAGATGTAAATGAGGTAATCAAGTCCGGCCAGTCAGGTGTTACTTGCTTTTCTTAAATAACACTGTTTCAGGCTTCCCTATCTTTGAACACACTGCTCTCTCTTCTGGAAGAGCCTTCCCTCCCTTTTTCATCTAACTACCACTTGTCCACGAAATTCACCTTCCCAGGAAGTTTTTTTCCTAACCCCCTGTATAATTCGTGGTCCCCCATTTGTGTTCACGTAAGCATTCTGTATCACACTTTGCACCCTGGACTGGAATAACCAGACTACACCTTCCTTGAGATCAGCAATCATGTCTTATTCAACTTTTCATCCTCCAAGATGCTGCAAGTACAGCATCAGGCACACGATAAGCAGTGAGTGCTCAGGAAGTGTTCGATGACGCAAACCCCCATTTTTTCTCAAACATGTTTTATTGAAGTAATTTTGACCTAAAGAAACTGACTTCAGTGTTTTGAGAAAAGTAGGCCTCTTTTAGTAAATTCACTGAACCGCTACCTTGGTCAAGCCACTTCGTTCAGTGGATATTAAGGGTCTATCACGTGGACCTTCACTCAGTGGATGTTGAGGGCCTACCACATGGACCCTCCTCATTCAGTGGCTACTGAGGGCACAGAAATAAGCCCAGAAGTCTTGTTTTAAAGAGTTTATAATCTAGGGAAGAAGATAGGGATAGATAATGTACTTCTTAGAGGAAGTGAACAGTACATTTTTGAGCAATGTGAGATTTATGTATCAGAATACGTACAGGGTCCTGGAAATCAGGGAAGGAGTTACATCTGACACCATCTGAATGAACTTCAGTTGCCGATGCTGTTGAATCAGAAGGAGGATGCAGGGTAGGAAGACAAGAGTAGGTGGTATTTGACCTGGATTTTGAAAGATGAGTAGGAGACTGATGTGAACCTTGGCGTGTTGTTAAAGATAACAAGGGCTCAACAGTGGTTAAAGCAGTAAGAACAGAGTTTATTCAGGAACTATTGCAATAGGGGAAAAGAAACCTCAGTATAGAACTGGGCTCAGTTCCCCTATTGCAATAGTTTTTGAGTAAAATCTGTTTTTACTGCCTTAACTACTGTCTGGTTCTGGTTTTCTTTATGGGAGGAGAGGGTGCTGACTCAAGGCATTTCTGGCTGAGGCAAAAGAATGAACAAACATAAAGAGGAGTAAAGCAACTGAGGGAAAAAGTAAGTAATCTGAAGAAAATTGAGCAGTCAAGGAAAACAGGAGTTCTCTGCAGCCAGAGCCTCCAGTAGTGTTGCACAAGCGCTGGAAGATGAGGAAAAGTAGGCTTCTTTTAGCTTAGAAAATGCTATGTTTTCCTATTTAAATGGGGAAAGTTTAAATAAAATTGCTTGTAAAGTTATGCCAAGAAGTTGGGACTTTATACTGTAGAGCCAGGGAGTTTCCAGAAAGCTGTGCAGTACTTTATAAAGATGACTGTGGTCTCAATAGATGTTAGGCTGCATGAAGCACCAGGAAGCATCTCCACTCCCAGCCTCGGTTTACTCATTTATAACAAGAAAAAGAAAATGGGTCTTTTGCTGTCTTAGGTCCCTTCCAATCTTGACAGCCTGCTTCCCCGAGGTACCGCTTCCTTCCTTCCATTACCTGGGCCCTGTGCCTCACTCCCTCCTTCCTTCTGATCTTGGTTCAGTTGCCACCTTCTCTATTACCGAGGCTTAGGGGCTTTTCGACCGGTAGATAAATGGGGGGATGGTGGGGGCGTTTCTGGAGTAAAACGAGTCTCTCCTCCGAGGCCCTTTGTTCCCAGCAAGCACCACCTCAGTAATGCCCACGTGGGTAGGGCGCGCTATGGAGCAGGGAGAGGAGTTTCCAATTGCATGTCCGTCCTAGGTCCCTTTGGGGTGGCTGGACGGCCCTCCCCACGGCCAATCATCCAGGGAGGGCGGCAGGAGCCCGCCCCTCGCGCGTCCCTGGTTCCCAGAGAGACAAAAGCCTTTGAGTCTCGGCAGCCACAGACAGCGACCGCGAGTCTCCGCAGAGCCTGGGGGCGGATTCGGACGGCCAATCGGCTTCTTGAGGAGTCCCGTGCCCGCCGGCCCAGGGCCGAGAGACTACAGGATCCCAGTCTGCCCGGCGAGCGGATTTGCACGGGGCTGGCCGGGCGAGCTGGGCGGCGGCATCACGTGAGGCGGCCCGGACCACGTGACTCGGCAGCCCGGCCCCCGGCCCACTCGCCAGCTCCGCCTTTAAGCCCGCCACTCGCTGGGTCCCGCAACGCTTGCGAGGTCCTCCCGGCGCTCCCGGCTACTGGGCCTACATGGACGGCGCGCGGCCGCGGCTGGCCTCCCAGGTAGCCGTGGGGAAGGGGGGGCGCGGGCCCGAGCTCGCGGAGGCCCCTTTCGCCCCTGCCTTCTCCTTGCTCCCCCTTCCCCGCGGGCCTGGCCGGCGCGCCCTCTTACTCCTGCGCCCTCCCTCCCGCCCTCCGGCCCGGGTCCCCCGGCCCCCCCGACCGCCGGGCGCTGCATCCGGGTGGGTGATGGGGCGGCCGGCTCCAAGCCGTTAGCGCTTTTGCTAGCGTTTTCTCCGAGGAGGAGGGGGGACAGGGTTGGGAGAAGGTCGGGAAAGTTTTCCCTACTTCCTCTCTTTTTTGAGCTTCAGGGACGCGGTTTTGCTCGTAGCTGAAGTCTGTCTCTGCTCTCGACGCGGTTTGCGTGAGAGGAGACCTTCCCTCCGACTCTCCCGGTTCTCCCTCGGCCCTTAGCATCTCTTCCTCGCCTCCGAATGTCACAAACTATACTCTACGCTGTTTCCCTTTCCCCCACACCACGGAGTCCACCAAGGGGTTTCACTTAATAGGGACTTTTATCCAGGAGTGCGATGAACCGAATGAAAAGACATTTCTTTTCCTGCCTCGGGTAGACTACCTACTCTATTATATTTGAGATGAACATCTAGGCACGCTCTTGTCTGCTCTCGTAAGTAAGCTTTTTGTTTATATTTATTTGCATGTGAGACTCTCCGAAGTCATCTGCTGCAGAACTCTGCACCTGGGAATTACAATTTTATAAAGCAATATTATAACACTTAACACCCCCCCGCCCAGATTCAGTCTTATTTGTCTTTGGCCTATTCTTTTAGGGGGGAGGATTATAGCCCTTGGAGGCAAATACTATGAGTTGCTGAAGCTGGTGTGCGTTGTGAGCTAGTAACATGAAAATACCAAGGTATATAATGCTGAAAGTAATGGAAAAATGATTTAACCCTGACAACAGTTTATAGTGTGCTTTAGATTTTAGAAAGTATCTATTTGAAGGGGGCGCTGATGAATTTCACCTTTTTAAACTGCTTTCAGGGTTGAATATGTAACTGTATATTTAGATTCTATTAATATAGCAGTTGATCTGTGGAATGGATATCTTTTAATCCATTGTGAAAATACCAGTCCATTTATTAATACTTCTAGACAGGTCCTTTTTTTCTGCCCTCCAGCGTTTCTCTTGAAGAGGGGATATTAATCTCTAAAGAGATTTCTTCCACGGTGGCTTTTATGTGTGATCCAAATGATCAAGTTCTGAGAACTTCGGAAATCAAATAGCCATAAAAACCAATGCAATCAAGTTTGTAGCTTTAAAAAAATTCTTTTAAAAAATTTAAAGCGTTGCCTCTGTGTTCCAACAAGAGCTTGGCTACATCTTAATAATCAGTTCAAGCTGAGGAGTCTGAGACAGTGTCCTCCTTTATCTGAAAGTCAGATTATCTGAAACTGAAGGGAAGTCAAAGACCTTTATTATTATTTTATTTTTGGAGTAAGCATCAATATTTTTTAAAAATTTTAAAATTTTTTTTGAATTTTTTTAATTTAATTTTTAAGACCTTTATTATTATGCTGTTCCTTCTGTGTGTACTACATTAAAGAGTAAGACAGGCATGGGAAACAAGGTTTGAACCCTCAAGGAATCTAGAATCCAAGCAGAAGAATAAAGAAAAATGTACATTACATGTAATTTATATCATCTAAAGATAACAAGTTAATATTTTGGGGTGTAAGCCCTTTTTTTAAATTTATTTATTTATTTTTGGCTGTGTTGGGTCTTTGTTGCTGTGCGCGGGCTTCTCATTGTGGTGGCTTCTCTTGTTACGGAGCACAGGCCTAGAGCCCAGGCTCAGTAGTTGTGGTGTACGGACATAGTTGCTCCGCGGCCTGTGGGATCTTCCTGGACGAGGGCTCGAACCCGTGTGCCCTGCATTGGCAGGCGGATTCTTAACCACTGCGCCACCAGGGAAGCCCTGGGGTGTAAGTCCTTTTCACGAGACAGATTTACTGGGTTGCTGTGTTCAGATAGTGAGATTCCAGATTGTAAGAGATACTGTGATATCCAAATCTAGTTCATTCCTGAGCCTAGGAGAGCCAGTAGCAAAAGTTTGAGTATTGAAGAATTTACCCAAATCTATTTGCTTCTTGAGTTTAGAGTTTGGATAGCAAGAATTCAAATAGCTGGGGAGACCTCTATGTTTTCTAGTATTAGATATACTTTAAAAAATGAGATCGTACTCATGCATACATAATATATTGTAAGGTGTGAAATGACTTCAGAAAATGATGAATCTCATCTCAGGAAGATTATACTCAGACCATTCCTGAAGGATGGTCTCTATTTATCCCACAACCCCAGAGAAGATTCCATGGCTTTTCTAAGCTTAGCATTCCATGGGGGGAAAAGAATATTTTTGCCCAGGTATTCTTTTTCATGCTTAAGAAAAAGTTCTAGTTTGGGAAATAGACAAAGTCTATCCCCTCTCTAGTGCTTCAATCCTGAACTCAAGTGGTATTGTGTAAAACATTCAGTAATATTGTTTACAGCTGTGGTAGAGGTGTTTTCCAAAGATGACTGCCAGCAATTCCTCCCATCCCTCCACTAACTGCTTCTCCTCCCATCAAGAGATGCGGTCTGTTTCAGCTCCCTCTGCATCTAGGCTGGCCTTGTGACTTTGACCAGTAGAACATGGTGGAAGTGATGTGTGCCAGTTCTGGACCTATAGTCCTTAAGAGGCTTGGCGGCTCCAGCATTTACCCTCTTGGAGGCCAACAGCATGTACAGAGGCTTGGGCTAGACTAGGTGGAGAAAGAGAGCCCACCTGAGAGAGATATGCGAGCAAGGCCTGTTTCAGCCCTAGTTAGTCAAGTTTCCAGTGCCTGTGACCCCAGCTGAGCCCAATCAAAACACAGAATTGAGAGAAATAGCAAATTGCCGTTGTTTTAAGCCACTGAGTTTCAGGAATGCCATATTACTCAGCAAACGGTAACAAACCCTGGGTATAAATCTGGTTCACATGTAAGTCAGTTCCAAGATGGGATCCCTGAGCACAAAATTGTGGCCGGCATATGCAGTGGCATGCTTTAAAGATAAATCTGTAAATGAATTAAATCTTTACTTCATATTAACATAGGGATGTACTTACTGAATTGATTAAACTGAAGACTGGCTATGTCGAGTACTAGGTAACTGGTTAAGTCGAAAGTCATTTTCTTTTGTGTAGCTGGTTTATTTGTATATATGATTGTTACTATCAGTCTTAACACTTGGTGATAGGATTATCTGACATGTTTTAAAGGAATTGCCAATTGTTGAGATGACAGATGTGTGGTGTTCCTTGCAGTTTGCCAATTTCTCAATTTAGCACCGTGATTGTAGTCGTAAGTCTTGACAGTACAGATGTAAGATCTGCAGTGAACACATGTCTTGAGAGGTGCTTTGCTCTCAAGGGTCAAGGAGAGTGAACCTTATGCAGACTGTCATCTCTAATGGATATGTTGCAGGACTTTAAAAAATAACTGATGGATTTTTCAGGGGCACTTATTGCCTTTAAATGAAAAAGTTCTCTGAGCAGCTTTCCATTCCAATTCTGGTTAGTTCGGTTTAAAAAAACCCCAGAAAACCAAAAAAACCTCTTTTCTTGGAGAAGAAAAGCTCACAGGAGATCAAACGGATGCCTTTATAGACTTATGGTCTCCAACTCCCCCCAGGCTCTGTCTTAGCATCTTTTTAGGTTTCCCTGGTCAATGCTCTTTCCCATTCTCCATGGTGGCTGCTTCAGACTTGAGGCCCTTGTTTTTGTTGCTTCACCCTATTTTCTTTTGTACCTCCCCTCTTGTTCTCAACAGTAAGCCTTCCATCTTCCTTCACTGGGAGAATTGGTGACCTCAGGAGAGAATGCCCTCAAATGCAAATCAAACCCACAATGACCTACCACCTCACACCCACTAGGATGATTATAACGATAAAGACAGACAGTAATTAGGTGAGGATATGGAGAAATTGGAGCCCTCGTAAATTGCTGGTGGAACTGAAAAACGCATCCTCTTTTAGCAGAGTCTCAATAGCAGAGAGAATGATAAAGAAATTACCTCCAACCTCTGGTTCTCCAACCTTTAAACTCCCTTTCATCGTATCCGTCCTTTCCTTGTGTTGTGTGGAAGATTCCCCAGCTTTCTATAGCTTATGTGCACCTCTGCTTCAGATCCCATTCCCTAGTCTTTCTCAGAAACCTCATTTAGTTATGTCCTTTCCTCTATCTTTCTACTGACTCCTTCCCAATAACATTTAAACATTTTCAGGTCTCTAACATGTTTGGAATAAAAAGATCATCCAAAATATGTCCTTCAGCTCCAGCCCATTTTACAGTTACTATCCTCGTTCTCCTTTTTCCCTCATAGTCAAATTTCTTTTTCTTTTTTTTAAAATAAATTTATTGATTTTTGGCTGCGTTGGGTCCCTGCTGCTGTGCGCTGGCCCCCTCCAGTTGTGGCTAGCAGGGGCCATTCCCCGCCGCGGTGCATGGGCCTCTCATTGCGGTGGACTCTTCCACTGCGGGGCACGGGCCGTAGGCACGTAGGCTCAGTAGTAGTGGCATGCGGGCTCAGTAGTTGTGGCTCGTGGGCTCAGTAGCTGTGGCTCGTGGGTTCTAGAGCACAGGCTCAGTAGTTGTGGCGCACGGGCTTAGTTGCTCCGCGGCATGTGTGATCTTCCCGGACCAGGGCTCAAACCTGTGTCCCCTGCACTGGCAGGTGGACTCCCAACCACTGCGCCCCCAGGGAGGCCCCTCTTCACAGTCAAATTTCTTGAACAAGTTTTTTCCATTCACTGTTTCCTCCTCTTCACCTTTCACATGCTCTCAACTTGCCACAGCCTGGCCTTGTCCATCCACAGCCTCACTGAAACTCTTCTTAAGGTCAGCAACAATTTTTGTTAAATCCTGTGGACCTTGTTCCGTCCTTACCTTGTTTGGCCTCTCAGCAGCGTCCGACACTGACACTGCCTTCTCTGTGTGATGCTCACGCCCCTGGGCTTCTGTGTCACTGTTCTCCTGTATCTTCCTACTCTGCCTGTTCCTTCCATCTCTGTTATGGAGCACTCTTTGTCCCTTTGCTGTCAGAGTTCCTTTGAGTTCTGTCCAAGATCGTCTTCTCTTACTCTACACACTTTTTCCTGAGTGATCTCATGCCAAATTGCCAAATCTCCAATCCAGATCTCTTTCTTTTTAAAATTATTCTTTTTATTGAAGTATAGTTGATTTACAAATATTGTGTTAGTTTCAGGTGTACAGCAAAGTGGTTATACATATATGTATATATCTATACAGATCATTCTTGATCTTCAGATTTATAAATATCTATTGGACATACCTACTTTTTTTTTTTTTTTTTTTTTTGCTGTACGCAGGCCTGTCACTGTTGTGGCCTCTCCCGCTGCGGAGCACAGGCTCCGGATGCGTAGGCTCAGCGGCCATGGCTCACGGGCCCAGCCGCTCAGCAGCATGTGGGATTTTCCCGGACCGGGGCACGAACCCGTGTCCCCTGCATCGGCAGGCGGACTCTCAACTACTGCGCCACCAGGGAAGCCCTGGACATGCCTACTTTGATATCCCACAGGTAGCTAAAGGTAAAATGTCCAGGGTAGAATTCCTCATCTCCTCCTGAAACTAGCTGTGTTCTCTCTACCATAGTAAGTGGCATTACAGATCGCCTACTGCCTAAGCTGAGCATCTGAGTGTAAGCCTTGGCTCTGCCTTTTTCCTTATCCCGCTCCCTCCTCCCATTCAGTCAGGTACAGAATGCTTTTGAGTCTGTTTGAGCCTGTTTTCCCCACTTGTGTTTCCTTGGCATAGGCTTCCATTCTTTCTTTCCTGGTTACTGCAGCCACCTTAGGCTCTGAGTATGTCTCCCCCATCACCCCCATCTAGTCTGTACATTCTGCCAAAGTATCTTTCACAGACGTACACACCTGATCACACCACTTCCCTGCTTAAGATCCTTCAGTGGTTACATGTTGCTCTTTGGATAGTCTAAGCTTTTTGGCTACAACTGTGCTGAATTTCTTTCAGTTCCTCCGCCAGACTTTTACCTGGCATATATGTTCACTGTTCCAGGTGCTTGCCTTCTCTTCAGGTACTTGACACTTCCTGACTCTGGTGATTCAGTAGCATCCAAACCTCCCGGTCAGAGCATGGCCACACTGTGGTGAGCATCTGTTTATGTGCCTAGACCCCCCTGATCACATGGAAGTTCTGCTGGGAGTGGAGGGTGATGTTGGCTGTGTGTCATGTTTACCTAGAGGACTTTCAGCAAACATTCACGGAGTGAATATAGTGTGGTTCTGCCTGTCTATTGCTGGAATTTTAATTTGGCTTTAGGCCGTTACAGGGCACAGTTGATACTTTTCATGCAGCAGAGACTAGTAGATGAGATCACTTCAAAGATGTCCCCGTAGGAGAGGTTCATGATACCATAAATAGGTTTGAACTTGGGTCCCTCCATTGCAGCCTTGGACTTATTAGGAAAATAAAATGAACTATTATTGTGTTCTATCCATTTCTTTGTTGACCCATCTATTTTTATGTAGTCTATTTTGCAAAGTCTGTATGTTTGGTGCAAAAAAACCACAAAACCATAGAAGAAAATTATTTGTAATCATGGAGGTTTTTTTTTTTTTGGTTTCCTTTTGAAAATAAGTGTTTTGTAAAAGCAATGTAGTCAGCTTCACAACCCTGAATGTTATTCTTTTTTGTTGCTAATGCTGTTGCCACTTGGGTTGTTTGCTTTGCTAACCCTAACACTTGGCTTCAGTAAAATTAATTCGTCACTTACAATGGGCGGTCAGATTCCCGACTTCCTAGAATTGCCTAAAGCTTCTGTGCAGTGAAATGAAAGCAGCCTCTTGGATGATGGGGCTTAAGAATTGCTTCCTGAGGCCATTGTTGCAAATTGTGCTTCGAGTTAAGTAACCTGTTGGTGGTTGGGAGGTGACAGTCGTCTTCTTAAATGAGTGATGAATTTGAAGGAAACTGATGAGGCAAAGGGGAATCACAGTGAGTGTTAGGAAATTCTAAGACAGCAGCATGTGGTCTTTATTTTATTTTATTTTCCGGTATGCGGGCCTCTCACTCTTGTGGCCTCTCCCGTTGCAGAGCACAGGCTCCGACGCGCAGGCTCAGCGGCCATGGCTCGTGGGCCCAGCCGCTCCGCGGCATGTGGGATCTTCCCAGACCGGGGCACGAACCCATGTCCCCTGCATCGGCAGGCAGACTCTCAGCCACTGTGCCACCAGGGAAGCCCAGCATGTGGTCTTTAAATGAAGCTAGGAGGGTTACCTTGTCACCTGTACAGCTGCATCTTTATGAAGGACGGCAGAAACTCCTCTGGAGAATGCTACATTCTTAGAGTCCCTTAGTCTTTGTGGAATATGTCAAGTATTCAGGACATTCTTTCGTTTTCATTCTTGCAGTACAGTAATATTGCAGAAAAGAGAAGTGGATGACAGCTGTTCTACCTGTAACAGCATCAGTGTCTCAGCAAATCTCTGAAACTTTGCTCCTTTGATGTAGTTATACCAGAGAATAGGTGAAATAGTTTTAAAGTGTATTTTTATTTAAAAGACTTTTAGGCCGATTCTTTCAGAGGCTTGTCTGGACCTGGGAAATACATTTGGTGTCCAAATCAGAATTGTAGTATCTGCTCAGTCTCAAAAAGCTCATCAGAATAAGTATGGAAGAAAATGCTATGAGTAACATGTAGCTCTTCTGTAACTTGAGAGGTTTTTTGAATTGCTTTTGCTGTAGCGTGGATATATGACATAATGGATATATGACATAATGGATATATGGATATATATATCCATGGATATATGACATAATGAGTTGTAAAGTTGTGCCCCAGAAGTTTACCCCAAACCCTATTCCTGTTTCCTCTGTTTGAAAGTTTTCATAGAATTGAAATATAATGTACTCAAAAATAGGGAAAGATGGCCACATCCTTAAATCTTTTGTCTTCAAATGGGAACTTCTGTTGGTGAAAAAGGAAGAAGGCTATGAAAAAGCACTTGTTCCTGCAGGAAACCCGGATGATCTTCACTGAGGAAATGCTTACATTTTGTCATATGCTTACAATACTGAGAAGCTGAGTTCTGGGATTTCATGTAACAGTTTTCTGGGAGACGTAATTTTTATATAGTAATTGTTGTGCAAGTATTTTTTTCCCATTTGCATGTATCACGTGGGCTATATGTTTGCATGTTGCATCTCGTTGCTTGCTTAGTTGTTTCACTTGCATTTGCGTTCTAGGTTTCCACTTACTAGGATTGACTTTGTTAGTCCTGAAGTTCCTCAGAGGCAGGGGCCATGATTGTATTGCTTTATGATTTCCCCCAGCATTATTGTATATGGGGTCATTGTCAGAAGAATTCATGTATACTGTCATTTTGTTCACATTATCATAACGGTAGAGGTTTTTTTTGGCAAGGCATCTCAGACTTTATCAGTAGCTCATTAACTATAAATAAATTCCTATTGTAAGGTGGGTTAGCAACTAAACTGATAAGTAAAATCATCACCTACCCAGTGTATGAAAAGAGAGAAACCTCTATTAGGAATCTTCAGTTTATGTGTGAGTGCTTTAAAGTTTTTTGCAATTAAAAAATCATTTTTCATATTTGACATGGCTGTCTCAAATAGTCTAAACCTGGCTATGGCTTGTATGCTGAGGAACGTACAGGCCATTTTAAATGGATTGTCCCAACATTCAGAGTCCTTCCTGTTTCCTGTGAGGGTATCAGCTTCCAAGATAAAGAATGATACAAGTTCACTTCATGCCCGAAGAATGACACCCGAAAAGCAGTCAGAATCTCGGGGCTAACCAGTTCTGGGTTGCTCACTCTGTTTTGACCTCTTTTCCTTAGCAAGCTCTTAGGTCAGCAGAAGATGGGTTGGGAGGTGTAAAGTCTCATCAGTAACATCAGTCTCCTTTGCGCCAAATACATCTGGTTAGAATTTGGGGGTCGAGGTCTCTGTGGAAGCCACGTGCTGGCTTACGAGGCAACCCTAAATTTCTGGTATTGTTTAGTACTGAGACCATTATTTCATCAGAAACAAAGTTTTCCTATATTATTTTCTTTATTTCCTGTTGTTTTTTTAAATGCTCTAGACATATTCAAATATATTTTTGCTGGATCAGTAAAACAAAGCCTTCCCCTCACCCTCTCTTAACACTTGGTTCTTAGGGGAAGGGAAAACAAATGTGCTCTTAGAGGGATCAGAAGATTGGCTGCTACATTACTCCTTCAGTCTTCCAGTTCTAGATGTAGATTTCTAAAGTTGGAAGGTCTGTTTGTCTTCTTTTTTTTTTTTTCTTCTGTTTGTCTTCTTGATTGAATTTGCTTTCGGAGTGTAAAATGAAATAACCTTTTCTTCCCCATGCCACCAGCTCTCTGAGGGACAGTGCCAGTCGCTAGGAAAAGCCATCCCAGGGAATGGGATATAGATCTTTAGTACTAATGGACACAGAGTCAGTCTGTGGGAACATAGGATGTATTTTCAAGTGCCAAAGAAAATATGGAGATCCAAGTGGGTCGGCATATTATCCTTTGAGATCATTAAACTCTTTTCCAATCTCTGCTTCCATTTCTCTTTTCTGTTCTTCTGTCCTTGCTTTATCTCCATAGAGCAAAAAAATCGTTGATTCACCTATTAATGCATGAGTGATAATTCAGTCTGAACATGTCAGTGCTATTTATGAGAAAGTATTTCCTAAATAAAATAATGAATAAAAATAATGCAAAAAAGTCACTATCTCATTGAACTTCACAAGTTAACTATTTAACATAACTGACACGCTAATTACAACTCATTTTTATGATTATCCATCAAGCCCTGGAAGGACCTGTTCATCGAGGCCATTAGTTTGGTCTAGCTTGAATTGCTGTAAGTTCTGGAAAGTTCTAAGAAGGTGATATTTCTTTTAGAAATGTTCCATTCAGAATTTCCCTAATCTGAGCTTGCCTTCCCAAGACAGAATTATGATTATACTTTCCCAGAATTATTTTTCAGGTCTGAAACTTCTACATTTAATTTTTAAAAATGCATCTTTGAGTTTATTAATACAGGCTTGATAAAAGCCCATGGGATCATTATTTGATTTTTAAAAGTTGTGGTAAAATATACATAACATTAAATTTATCATTTTAACCGTTTCTGAGTATACGGTTTAATGACATTAAGTTATGCTAGTGTCGTCATTCTCAGTCTCCAGAACTTTCTCAGCATCCTGACTGAAATTCTGTATCTATTAAATAATAACTCCCCAAACCCATACCACCCAGGCCCTGGCAACCTCATTCTACCCTGTCTCCGTGAATTTAACTGCTCAAGGTACCTCGTGTAAGTGGACTCATACAGTATTTATTCTTTTGTGTCTGGCGTATTTCACTTAGCATAATGTCTTGAAGGCTCATTCCTATTGTACTGTGTGTCAGTATTTCATTTCAAGGCTGAATAACATTCCGTTGTAGGTAGATACCACATTTTGTTTATCCATTTATCTGTTGATAGATAATTGGGTTTTCCATCTTCTAGCTGTCGTGAATAATGTTGCTTGGAACATTGGTGTACAACTATCTGGAGTCCCTGCTTTAAAATCTTTACACTAGGAGTGGAGTTGCTAGATCAAATGGTAATTCTATGTTTAATTTTTTGAGGAGCTTCCATAATGTTTTCCATGTTGGCTGTACCCTTTTACATTCACACCTTCTACATTTAAGTTTATATTAAAAACTCATTTTTACAGATTTGCCCGAAACATTCTGCCACCCTAGGTTGTGAATTGAAAGCAAGAATACCTCTTAAAACTTTTAACAGCTTAGGGGGTAAGCATAATTAAAATAACTAAGCTTTAGTTTCATTTGGAATACTTAGGACAGGAATAAAGATGCAGACGTAGAGAATGGACTTGAGGACACGGGGAGGGGGAAGGGTAAGCTGGGATGAAGTGAGAGTGGCATAGACATATATACACTACCAAACGTAAAATAGATAGCTAGTGGGAAGCAGCCGCATAGCACAGGGAGATCAGCTCGGTGCTCTGTGACCACCTAGAGGGGTGGAATAGGGAGGGTGGGAGGGAGACGCAAGAGGGAGGGGATATGGGGTTATATGTATAGGTATAGCTGATTCACTTTGTTATACAGCAGAAACTAACACACCATTGTAAAGCAATTATACTCCAATAAAGATGTTAAATAAAATATTTTTGATCACAAAGCGTATGTTACAGAAATTTGGAATATATTTAAACAAGAAAATATCACTTCTAATCTCTCCAGTGAAGTACATTTTGGTGTGTGTATATCCTTTTTCTTTATACGTTATACTTAAAAAAATTGTATTCACGTAGTACATTTTTTTTTAATATAAATTTATTTTATTTTTGGCTGCGTTGGGTCTTCGCTGCTGCACGCAGGCTTTCTCTAGTTGCGGCAAACGGGGGCTACTCTTCATTGTGGTGCGCGGGCTTCTCACCGCTGTGGCTTCTCTTGTTGCGGAGCACTGGCTTTAGGCGCACGGGCTTCAGTAGTTGTGGCACGCGGGCTCTAGAGCACAGGCTCAGTAGTTCTGGCGCATGGGCTTAGTTGCTCCACCGGCATGTGGGATCTTCCTGGACCAGGGCTCGAACGTGTGTCCCCTGCATTGGCAGGCGGATTCTTAACACTGTGCCACCCAGGAAGTCCCAGTACATATTGTTTTATAACATACTTCAGTCTTACAGAGTACTTTTGGTTTTTGTGGGGTTTTTGGTTTGTTCTTTATTTGGGAATAAGCACATAGCTTAGCTTTTTGTTAGCATCTTCCCTTTTGATGCACAGTAACATGGGAAGGGAAAACATTGGATTATCTTTCTTTAGGCACTTGGTTAATTACTGCTGAATCCTACTAACTTCTTGAGTTGCTAGCAGTAAATTACTTGCTTGGCCAGTGTTACTGCCTTTGTTGTTCTCATGCATTCATAAGTCCACATAGCTTCTTCCTTACATGTTTAACATAAAATTGTAGATTTTTATAGAACAGCTTTTTGGGAAACTCAGGCTCAGGAAGGTTATCACGGTTACTTCTGATTAAAAGTATCAGGTTACTTTTGATTAAAAGTAAACCTGGGGGGCTTCCCTGGTGGCGCAGTGGTTGAGAGTCCGCCTGCCGATGCAGGGGACACGGGTTCGTGCCCCGGTCCGGGAAGATCCCACATGCCGCGGGGCGGCTGGGCCCGTGAGCCATGGCTGCTGAGCCTGCGCGTCCAGAGCCTGTGCTCCGCAACGGGAGAGGCCACAAGAGTGAGAGGCCCGCGTACCGCAAAAAAGAAAAAAGTAAACCTGGGACTAAAACCCAGTCCTCAGCAATCTCTGTCCTTTCTACCAGGCCAGGGCTACTGGTGATGCTTTCTGATTTTATGAAGGGTGTGGACATGGAAGATATATGACTTGGCTTTTATATTGACTCTTAAGTTACAAGTGTTTGGAGAAATGTCTTGTTAAATGATGCTTCAAGTAATTTAGCAATGGGTAGACTCTGTCTGTATAATAAGCCATCATTATGCGAGTTAGCTTGACTATTTTTCAGCAGATTACCACACCCTTAGGGCAGAGTTGCCTGTAAAGTGATGAATGACTTCAGAATGATTATAGTGCTGTCAGGAAGTTGTATAACTTTGAATGGTAATATCCTTTTGTATTGTAATGTTAAAGGTGGTGAATCATAGTTTTGGCCAATGTAATTATTCCCCCCCATCTAAAATGTAATTGTATATTACCATAAAATATTAAATTTTGATACGCTTTGATACAGGCTTTGATACAGTTCATATTCTAGGGAAATAGGCATCTGGATTTTCTTGGAATTTATCTACCTGCTTATAGATATCCACATTGTTTCATTTCTTGTGTTTTCCCCCCTGTTGTTGTTTTTTATAAATTTATTTTATTTATTTATTTTCGGCTGCATTGGGTCTTCATTGATGCGCGCGGGCTTTCATTAGTTGCGGAGAACGGGAGCTACTCTTCGTTGTGGTGTGTGGGCTTCTCATTGCAGTGGCTTCTCTTGTTGGGGAGCACGGGCTCTAGGCGCGCGGGCTTCAATAGTTGTGGCTCATGGGCTCTAGAGCGCAGGCTCAGTAGTTGTGGTGCACGGGCTTCGTTGCTCTGCAGCATGTGGGATCTTCTCAGACCAGGGCTCGAACCCATGTCCCCTGTATTGGCAGGCAGATTCTTAATCACTGTGCCCCCAGGGAAGCCCTGGGGGGCATCTTTTCTGTTACTTCTAACAGCATTTAAGACAATCTTCTTACCATACAAGGAACATTTATAAATCAAGAACAAAGAAAAGAATGGCAGTCCAGTAGGAAAAATAGGGGCTTTATGTAAAAGAATGGCACCTGGACTCTTAATCACATGAGACTGAGAGGTGAAGGTTACACATGCTGGCTCCCGGTGGCATGGCTTCAGGTCCCGAATCTGCCACTTACTAGTTTGAGCAAACGCTTAAAGTCGCTTTACCTCCATTTCCTTGTCTATAAAGTGAGGATTAAATGAATTAATAAATGTGAAGTACTTGCAACAGTGCTTGGCACATAATAAGAAGTGTTAGTTATTGTTGCTATGACTGTGATTATTTTTAAAAAATGATCCCAACCTCACTCATCATAAGAGAAATTAAAGTTTAAACAAAACTGAGACACCGTGATAATACACTGTGAGCAAGGATGCAGGTGAAAGGGGCTGCCAACATGGTACTACTTTAGTAGCGGACAATTTGAAATAGCTATTAAAGGTAAAACAGCTATTAGACTTGGACCCTGCAATTCCATTTTTAGGAATTTATCTTAGAAACATATATTAAAAAGACATGTATATAATGTATGCAAACAGTAGTTTCAGTATTGTTCATGTTAGCAACAGACTGGAAGTGACTTAAATGTCTCCCAGTAGAAACAGGTAAGCTGTTAAATCGATGTAATGGAATGCTCTGTAGAACCATTGAAAAGAAATGAGGTAATTCTTATATGTGCTAATAGGAATGATTTCAAAGATGTACTGTTAAGTGGCGGCGGGGGGAAGCTTCCACACATTCACACATATAATGCTGTGTAAATCTACACTGTGGAAGGAATTAGAATCACTGTTTCAGTGGTTTCCTTTGAGGAGCGGGTTGGGGAGGGATGGTAGAGAGACTTACTTTCCTCTATCCTTTTGTACCATTTGAAACAAAAATTTTTTAACATGTTTATGTATTAGTTTTTACCCTCCCCGAAGTCCTTTATCTCTTCCCACCAACACACACACGCACGCACGCACATACATACACATTCATGCACACTTTTCAGAACATTCAAATGTTAGTCCAGGAGTCTGGCTATGCAGTGATAGGGACCAGCCTGTCCTGATGGTGTTTAATGCTTATTGAATATGCGCTGTGATCCTTGGGGTATTGCAAGCATCTGGTCCTTGTCATCCAAGCTGGTGCTGATGGATAAAACCTCCCTCGGCGGTGGAAACTGAGGCCCTGGCTAAGTAAGCCCAAGCCCCAGGGATCTGTTCTATAGGTACTGTTGGAGGTTCTGAGGCCAGAAAGACCTTGGCTCGCTTGGCTAATTTTAAAGGTCTGAAAAGAGGGTGGGCGGGAAGGAACTTCCTGAGTTATCATGAGTTATGTAGCTCATTAGGAAACCCTGGTTGTGTTTATCAACTGCTTGGTTCTATTTCAGTTTCCAGAGGTGAGAGCCAGAATGGAAACTCACTTGGCATGATAGGTTTTGTGCTTTGTGCAGCCCCCTGGACTTTCTAGAGATACTTTTTAACTCTCGAAGAATTGGAGCTATGACCAGGATTCTTCGTGTAAAACTTCTTAAACAGATCGAATTTAGAGTTTTGTGGAAATTTATACATATCTCTACTTTTTATAGGGTGCTCTTTAAGCTAATTGCTACTTGCATGAAATCTGTAGTCATCAGCTCTGACACCACGATGAGGGTGAATTCTCTTACCCTTGTTCATATAACTTTTCTCCATGTGAAATGAAATGTCCATGTATATATGTCGTCATATAAGTTAGGAATAGAACATAATACTTTTATGTTTTCATCCAGTAAATCTTAGGCTACTGCTTCTTAATGTTTTTGCCACTCCAGGCTATCTGAGGGATGTCCCATTTCTATCATTAAACAGTGGCTCAATGTGGCAGTGATTTTCTACAAGGGATGAGGGTCTTTCAGGGCATCCTGTGGGTGGTAGTGGGAGAGTAGGGAGGTAGAAATAATGATTCTGATTTTTATAACACACACACACTCCTAGTTGAGAATTAACTACCTTAGACAAATGAGTATTGTAACCTTTAACTTTATCTCAGTACCCTGGAGGGGAAAATACCTGACAAGACCTTGGTTTCATCTGGTTGGCATGTCTTCTCTCCTTTGTCTGCTGTCGGGTTGCACATAAACATGTACGTGACAGATGAGCACTGACTTGTACGTGGGCAAGACAGACAGTTGGTTCCAGCAGGTTGTTCCTCCCGTTACAGGAAAAGGCACAGGTTTGAAAGTAGAGGAAGGATTGGACACGTTGCTGGGCCAAGTGAGCGATCCATTTAACCAAAAGTAGGTGGTTTATTCTGAAATTAGCTTTTGTTTCCTTGCATTAACATTGTCTTTTTTTGTTCTAGTTTAGTGGTTATTTAATTTTTTATTTTGGAATTTTGTTTGTTTGTTACAGCAGAGATGTCGGCTTATTTTTAGGAATTACTTGAAACCAGAGTCATGGTGGATGTAGGAAAGTGGCCAATCTTCACTCTGCTCTCACCTCAAGAAATTGCATCTATTCGGAAAGCTTGTGTCTTCGGCACCTCAGCCAACGAAGCGCTGTATGTTACTGACAATGACGAAGTAAGTAAGCATCTCTCAAAACCCAGGGCTTAATTTTAGGGCTTATTTGGGGTTGAGCTTTAAAGTGTGCAATGTGAAGACTGAGAAAAAGTGGGGCATAAAGAGAGCCTAAAATCCAAAAAGATGGTTGTTTTTGTTAGAATTTGTCTTTTCTTTCAGTTTCTTGATTTAATACCCCTCATCCCTACTGCTCTTTGAGTTTCATAGTATAGCCAAATATTCTAAAACTTTAGTCAGCAGAGGTTGAATGTTTCTTTTTTTTAATAGATTTTATTTATTTGTTTGTTTATTTATTGGCTGCGTTGAGTCTTCCATTGCTGTGCGTGGGCTTTGTCTACTTGGCGCGAGCGGGGGCTACTCTTTGTTGCGGTGCGAGGGCTTCTCATCGCGGTGGCTTCTCTTGTTGCCGAGCACGGGCTCTAGGCGCGCAGGCTGCAGTAGTTGTGGCACATGGGCTTCAGTAGTTGTGGCTCGTGGGCTCTAGAGCGCAGGCTCAGTAGTTGTGGCGCACAGGCTTAGTTGCTCTGTAGCATGTGGGATCTTCCCGGACCAGAGATTGAACCTGTGTCCCCCGCATTGGCAGGTGGATTCTTAACCACTGCACCACCAGTGAAGCCCTGAATGTTTCTTAACAAGCATGTCAGTCTCTTCCTAGCTACTGAGCTGTCAAACTGAGTTTTAGTGTGTCTTATATTCAGAGTGGAGAAGGGACCTTTTGTGTAAATATAGGCCAAGTGACTCAGACAGAACTATTTGTTTCCCAGGTCTTTGTATTTGGACTGAACTACAGTAACTGTCTAGGAACTGGAGATAACCAGAGTACACTTGTACCCAAAAAGCTGGAAGCTTTATGTGGAAAGAAGATTAAGAGCCTTAGTTATGGGAGTGGACCACATGTTCTTCTCAGCACCGAAGGTAAAGTGGGAATAAGTCCAGCTTCTGTTTGTGGGAAATCGAGCAGTTAATTCTAAGCTAAGGGGCGGTGGGCTTGTATCAGATATTGGATTTTGAATGATTTGTGTCTTAATTTCTGAGCGGAAGTACACAAAACAGGTAAAAGTTAAACACTTCAGGCTCCCTCTGGAACAGCCATAGGATGACTTGCAATTTAAGCAGGCTTTCGACAACTTATGTAAAGTTGTGAAAGATGAACTATAGCAGATGAAGTGGTCCTTCAGCCTAATTTTTCAGTGAATTGTTGTAGCAAGGCAATGTCCAGGTTTTACTCGGTACTTTTTTTTTTTTTTTGGTTGCGTTGGATCTTTGTTGCTGTGTGTGGGCTTTCTCTAGTTGCGGCGAGAGGGGTCTACTCTTCGTTGCGGTGCATGGGCTTGTCATTGCAGTGGCTTCTCTTGTTGGGGAGCACGGGCTCTAGGCACGCACGCGGGCTTTAGTAATGGCTCACAGGCTCTAGAGCGCAGGCTTAGTAGTTGCGGTGCACGAGGTTAGTTGCTCCGCGGCATGTGGGATCCTCCCGGACCAGGGCTCAAACCCGTGTCCCATGCATTGGCAGGCGGATTCTTAACCACTGTGCCACTAGGGAAGCCCACTTGGTACAGTTTTAAAAACACAGTTAGTACTGGTTTTCCTTGTGTGAATCTTGAATTCAAGAAATCTCAGTTCTTTCCTTGGCATTCGTGTGGGTGCCATATGGAAAGAATGTGGGGTAGATTCTTTTCCTCTCTGCCTCCCCAAGATCACCAGAGGGGCCTCTGCATTCTTTCTTGGTGATTTATCTGTACTGTGGGCACCCAGAGCTCTCTGAAAATCTGTCATATATAACCCAGATTCTTCCCTTTATGTTTTAGGCACATTAGTTCTTGCTCTCTAGCTTTTTGTTGGGTAAACTGTAGGGCGCACGTGGGAGCGTTTGCTTCTCCGCCTTTCTGTCTCTAGCCTGGGGAATCACAGCTTCCTTGGATGTTACCGTGGGTCTTGGTATTGAGCTTTTTAACAGCCTTTAACTTATATCTGAATCCACTCCCAAGTTCTCCACATCTTTCTCAGGCTGTGAGATCCAGATGTGAGCATGATTGTCTGGTAAGAGTAGAACTGGTGTGGAGTATAATGAGGTGATTATCTTGCCTCTGCGTTGTGTCATCATGCCTTCCGGCATCACACGGGGTCTTTCAAGCAGTTGCTTCTTTGCAGACTGGTTCAGCTTGTCATCCATTGTGACCTGATGATTTAATGTTTTCCTAACACATGTTAATTTTAATGAGGCATTGATTTCTGACCATAAAATACTGAAGCAGTTTTTTCTGGAGCAAACATACAGAAACATATGCATTCGGATTCTTGGTTTTCTTCAAAGTAGTGACCTTGGGCAACTATAACTTTTCTTCTGGAATTATTTTCAGAGTCCAGATCCTACAGTTTTAACTATCTTGAATGTTACAATTAAGATATAAATAAACATAAAACACAAATATAAATAACTGGTTTTCTTTTTTTTGTTTGTTTTTTTGCGGTACGCGGACCTCTCACTGCTGTGGTCTCTCCCGTTTTGGAGCACAGGCTCCGGACGCGCAGGCCCAGCGGCCATGGCTCACGGACCCAGCCACTCTGCGGCATGTGGGATCTTCCCGGACCGGGGCACGAACCCGCGTCCCCTGCATCGGCAGGTGGACTCTCAACCACTGCGCCACCAGGGAAGCCCAAATAACTGGTTTTCTTGTGGGAATAGTCTTCTTTTTGTTTTTAATTCAGTTTTGATTGTTATAATACATTTACTACAACATACATATGATACATGATGTATCGGATGTTTAATGTATGTATGATACATATATTTGTGTGTATTTTATAAGTATTACAAATAGTCACATAGTTTAAAAACAGTTTTAACACTTTAAACCATCAAATAGTATATGGGTTTTAGTAGAAAACAGGACTGTCTCACTCCTCCTTACTCTTAGAAACTGCTATTCAGGTGGAGTTACTTTTTAACTCCTTCAGGTGTTTTTTTCTGGTATTTACTCTCATATTTTTAAATTAACATGCTTATACTGCTATTTCTGAATTTTTTTTACTTTAGATATTATCCTTTGACTTTTTGTAACAGCAGATAGAATTTAGCTCTCTTTCTCCTACCTTCCCTCACCTTATTGCATCACTATAGGGATATCACCACTTTGGTTTAATCAGTATTCAGTGTTCACATTACTAGGAGTTGATAAGTATTATTTATAGCTGAGCCATCTCCTTTCTTATACAACTGTTTGTTTTCCTGGGCTTACTTGTTTTTCATAAATGTATGCTGAAACTCTTCTATAGCGCAGTATTTTTTTTTTTTTTAGCATCTTTATTGGAGTATAATTGCTTTACAATGGTGTGTTAGTTTCTGCTTTATAACAAAGTGAATCAGCTATACATATACATACATCCCCATATCTCCTCCATCTTGTGTCTCCCTCCCACCCTCCCTATCCCACCCCTCTAGGTGGTCACAGAGCACCGAGCTGATCTCCCTTTGCTATGCAGCTGCTTCCCACTAGCTATCTATTTTACATTTGGTAGTGTATGTATGTTCATGCCGCTCTCTCACTTTGTCCCGGCTTACCCTTTCCCCTCCCCGTGTCCTCGAGTCCATTCTCTAGTAGGTCTGCATCTTTATTCCCGTCCTGCCCCTAGGTTCTTCATAACATTTTTTTTTTAATTCCACGTATATGTGTTAGCATACGGTATTTGTTTTTCTCTTCTGACTTACTTCACTCTGTATGACAGACTCTAGGTCCATCCACCTCACTACAAAAATATGGAACGCTTCACAAATTTGCGTGTCATCCTTGCGCAGGGGACATACTAATCTTCTCTGTATCATTCCAATTTTAGTATATGTGCTACCGAAGCGAGCACCAGTATTTTTTTTTTAATTTTTAATTTTATTTATTTTATTTTTGGCTGTGTTGAGTGTTCGTTGCTGTGTGCGGGGTTTCTCTAGTTGCAGCGAGTGGAGGCTACTCTTCGTTGCAGTTCCTGGGCTTCTCATCGTGGTGGCTTCTCTTGTTGCAGAACATAGGCTCTAGGCGCGCAGGCTTCAGTAGTTGTGACGCGCGGGCTCTAGAGCACAGGCTCAGTAGTTGTGGCGCCAGGGCTTAGTTGCTCCGCGGCATGTGGGATCTTCCCAGACCAGGGCTCGAACCCATGTCCCCTGGGTTAGCAGGCAGATTCTTAACCACTGCGCCACCAGGGAAGTCCCTATAGCACAGTGTTGCTTCTGGGCACCTCTGAGCATATCAGTACATCTCCGGAGTGTTCTGTCCCCCTACTCTAGCCTGGACTGGTCACTCTAGGCTGTTGCACAGCCATCGGCCTAAAACTTCATTTCACCATCATCCTCGGATGTCCCTTCTTTGTTCTTTCTGGATCCTTTGTCCTTTCTGGATCCCCTATTTTTTGTGTCCTGTGTCTTCCTCCTTGGATTATACCCTCATTTGGGTGAAACACATCCCTAGTGGCTTCTCAAGGAAGCAGGTGTGAGAGAAATCTTTGAGACACTGTTTTAAAATGCCTTTATTTTACCCATGCCATTGATCAGTGATTTGTCTGAGCAAAAAGAAAAAAAAGGTACAGTATTTTCTGTTCCAGTCCTTTAATACTATTTTGAGTATTTGCCTCTACTACCTGGTGTGCAAGGCTCAGTCCAGAGTAAAGGATCTCTTCCTGTTAGGACCCCATTTATAGCCCCTGAGGCTACTGGCATTGCTCCTGGCGGGGGCCTTCTCCCCAGGTAGTTTTCCCCATAGCCATCTGCAGTCCCTGGCTCTCGTTGACAGAATGGTTCTTGTTGGCATTTTGTGCCTCTCAAAGTGCAAGAGAAATATGTCTAGATTCAACCCACCTCTGCATTGCTGCAGCCCCACTGTGCCCATTCATTCCATGGACCCAGGTGGCCACGTCAAGGGAGTGCACCAAATGGTCCACTTGGTGGTTCCAGTCAGCTTCTTGTGATGGGCATCAACATGTCCTACTTTAATGTGCCTCTTAAATTCCCAGAGTGATTCCATAGGGCCATGCTCCATGTGGGCATCCCTTTAACAGTCAAGTTTCCATTGCTCATCTACCTGACCATACAGCCAGGCTATTGGCTATAGCCCATGAGTTGGTAAAGACCCAAACATACGGGTTTTTACCATTGCTTAATTCTTCCATCACTGCTCGGAAAACAGCCTGCAGTTCAGCCCACTGCACTGATTTATTCTTGCCATCCACTGGTCTTAACGTGGGCGCTCTCCAAATGGGATGTTGTCCATTCACCTTGGAACGGTGTCTGTAAAGCAGGCGGCTCTTTGTTGTTCAGTTAGAGCTTCACAGGGCATGTCCACAAGGCAGTGGGTTCCAGCAGCTCCTCAGGCAGCTCCAAAGTCGGTCCTAGATGAAAAGAGGCTCCCTGCTCACGCCTGTCTGCATCCCCCCAGCAGCACGCTCCCCTGTAAGCCATTTCTGTTTTATTACGAAACTCTTTGGGTCACCGCCTTTCTTATTAGAGGGCTTCTCCGACACCACCCAGGATGTTATGGGCATCTGAGGTCTCATGATTATTTTATGTCCTTCAATCATTGAGGCAGTCTCAATTAATGCCCAGGCTACTAATTTTCTCTCAAACGGTGTGTACCAGACAGCGGCATCTGGGAATTTTCTGGTCTAAAATCCCAGTGGTCACTGCTGGGAGCTGCTCCCGGGTTTGCCATAAGCTCCTCTTGCGGAGTGCAGGTGGCAGATACCCTCAGAATCATATCTGATGGGGCCGTAAAGCCCCATAAGCACTGGGAGAGCTGCCGCCCTCTGCTCATTCAGACACGGGCTGTTCTTGCGCAGGTCCCCATTCAGATACAGCTGTCTTTCGGGTAATCTTATAGATGGGAGCTAGCATGGTTTCCAGATGTGGAATATGTATTCTCCAAATGCCAGATAAACCACCCAAATGCTGGCTTGCTGCTGCTGCTTTGGTCCTAGGGGTGGGTGGCGACAGCAGTTTAGTTTAGCCTCTGGTGGAAGGTTCTTCGTGGCTTCGGCAGGTTATTCCTAAGAATTTTACTGTTGGGTAGGCCCTGGGACCTTTGTGGGATTTATTAACCAGCCCCAGTGGGTCATGTGTGTCACCATGGCATTCACATCACTCCTTGCCTGCTCTTCAGTTTCCAACATTGTCATAATGTCATAAGTATAGTGTATGATTGCACTTGAGACCTGTGTCAAGTCCAGATCCCTTCTGACCAAATTGTGACAGTCAGCTTGTGAGTTCAGATAAACCTGTGATGACACAGTAAAAGTAAACCAGGATCCTCCCCACATGAAGGCAAACTGCTGCTGGCTTTTTTCTGAGATTGAGAAGGAAGCATGTGCAAGGTCAGCCCCTGGGTTCCGGCTTCTGCTGGCCTGCTGCATCTTCTTTGAGGCTGAAGCCACGACCGGAACTGCTAAGGCTGTAGGCGGCACAACTTTATTTACGCCTCCATAGCCTACCGTTACCCCCTAGGAGCCACCTGCCTTTTCCCTAGGCCTCACAGGGCTACCGTACGGTGAGTGCATTGGTACCAGTGTTCCAGCTTTAATTAAAATGGTGAGCTCTTTCTGTCCACAAGGTGTTCTATATTTAAGTTCAGCACCTGTGCGGGCTCAGGCAGTTCTAGTGGTTCCCATCTAGCGCCCAGTAAAACCAGCCTGAGGGCAGATTTACACGCCTTCTGTTTTACAATATTAGGTTGGGGAAGCAGTCCCCAGTCCGATGTAATATCCATCCCAAGACTCCGTTCAGGTAAGGGGGATGCATCCACATCACACAGAATCTGTTCCAAAACCCCAGTTTTCATTCAGATTTTCACTTGAGTCCCATCAACTGTTACCCATCTGTCTCCCCCATTCTAACCTTAGCTGTTAAGACTTCACCAACCGGTTTTGGAATCACAGTGCATTGGGGTCCTGTATCAGAAAAGTTTCCTCTCCTCCCCATGGCTGTTTCACCCACACATGTGCTTATGCCCTTGGGTGCCTTGCTGGGGGTCGGGCCAGAAGATCCTGGCCTTTAGGTCAATCTTTATCTTGATTAATCTTCCTTACCATTGCCCCAGGGCATTCCTGGTCAATTTTCTTATCTTAATCTTTACCTTCTGGCTTTTTAATGCCTTCCAAGCTGGGATAAATAGAGCGGACTTGTTTGGGGCCCTTTAATTTTAGAGACCAACATGGGGTCCCATTGGTTCACCAGTCTCTGGTCGTGCTGCAGCCACACCTTGGTTTCAACTGCATCAGCATCCGATTTATTCATCCCACTTTGTAACAACCGTTTGAAGACTTTCGCTCTGCTGGGGTGAGTCCCTTGATTCTCCCCTTTGTCTTTCCCTATTTTCATAATTAATGTTCTTAGTAAGGCCCCTATGGGGAAGTGGAGATAGCAAATTAGATAAGGTGTCTCAAACTGTTTGATTTTGTAGCAGTAAAGTTACATGAGGTGCCCATGTAACAGGGACCCCCCTTAATCACAGCATTTACCATAATCTGGCTAATGGGCGTATTCAGTGGGTGAATATCCCAGTCATCATAAAGCCAGTCCCACATGGCTTGCATGCGAAGCATCTCAGCTGCTTCATCTGGGGTGTTCCATCTGGCATTAATTGGGGGAGTTGGGAAATCCCTTTCATCAGGATAAACAGACTTTACAGTGGCTTTCATCCAGTCCACCAACCTGGCTGTCTGCTCAGGAATAACCTCCTGAGTGTCTGGACCATGTACAGCCACCTGTGATTGTTCAGTAGAGAGCAGTGGGTCCTGCATCAGCGCAGACGTGCTCTTCCACTCTGCAGCCTTCAAGGTCAAAGACACAGCCCTTGAATTAGTTCCTCTCACAATCCGGTTCAGTAAAGGTTCCTCAGGAAGCTGACGCTGCTGCTCCTCAAAGCAAGCCAGTTCCTTCACACTATACCCCTTGCTTTAGTTGTTTCTTGTTTTTGCCCTTCTCCTATGGTAACTGTTTTCTTGGCGACCCAGAGGTACTAGAGGTACTTTCTGTTGCATAACGTTTCCCTTTCTAGGCAGCTTTGAGGCTAATGGCTGGAGCTCAGATTGACCCAGATCTGAGCTTGAATCAGCATCAAGGCCAAGCACTTTGTTTTATTTTTATTTTGGCTCTTACATATGAAATAAGCGGGGAATTGCTTATTTATTGATTTAAAAGTATTCATTTATTTATTTGGCTGTGCTGGGTCTTCGTTGTGGCACGCAGGAGCTCCGTTGCTGCATGTGGGATCTTTGTTGCAGCGCATGGGATCTAGTTCCCTGACCAGGGATCAAACCCGGGCCCCCTGCATTGGGAGCGTGGAGTCTTAGCTATTGGACCACCAGGGAAGTCCCAGGAATTGTTTATTTAGTGTGCTTCTTATTTTGCATTTCCTTATATATCCATTGAGCCAACTCCTTGGGAGTTCCGTCTACTCCCATTTCTAAACGGCATTGGTGACTTTCACCTTTAGTAACTGATTGCACCACAGCTGCAGTTTCATACCATGGTGACTAGGTAACCATCTAGGAATCAAAGGTTCCTCATTCCTTGCCCTTTTATCCTTTGTCTTCAAAAACCACATGTCTGTGAGTCAGGGCTGTTCTTGCAAATCCTGTTTCTGGCATCAACTGAATAGAGAGTTCCTGGACCCAGTTCCGTGTGTGTGTGTGTGTGTGTGTGTGTGTGTGTGTGTGTCTGTGTGTGTGTGTGTGTGTGTGTGTGTGTGTCTGTGTGTGTGTCTGTGTGTGTGTCTGTGTCTGTGTGTGTGTCTGTGTGTGTGTCTGTGTGTGTGTCTGTGTGTGTCTGTGTACCAGCATGGTGTCCAGGAATCCAACACAATTCTGTTACTCCCTACCTGGAGATAGAATCAGATTCCATTGGTAAAGGGCTCAGTCCCACAAGACCACCCTCCACTTCAGATGTTGGTCACCAGACCAGGTTGTTACCTGTGCTTCTGATTAACCTGCTGCAAATCAGAGGTTCCCGTGACCCTCTCCTTGGGTTTTCCTTTGTTTTGGGCCCCGCCATGTGGCACGTGGGATCTTAGTTCCCCGACCAGAGATCGAACCCGGGCCCTCAGCAGTGGAAGCACAGAGTCCTAACCACTGGACCGACAGGGAGTTCCTTCCTTGGGTTGATTAATCTGCTAGAATGGCTCCCGGCACTCCAGAAAATCCATTTACTCACTAGATTACTGATTATTATAAAAGGATATTAAAGGATATGAGTTAACAGCCCAAAGAAAGGACCTTCTGTCCTCGTAGAGCCTGGTGCCTGGCACAGTGGCACATGTAAGTGTTCTGGTTCCCCGACATGGCAGCTCTCTGAACAGGGGCCAGAATTAGCTGTCCTCCTGGGTTTTTATGGAGGCTTCATTACATAGTCGTGATTGTCGAAGTCACTGGCAGTTAATTCCGCCTCCAGCCCCTCTCCCCTCTAACCCTCTCATCTTGTGGTTGGCTCTTCTGGCAACAGACCCATCATCCTTAGGTGCTTGCAGAAGTCACCTCAGTCACATGACAAAAGATACCCTTATCGTTCTCAACACTTAGGATATTCCACCGGTTTTGGGAGCTGTGAGACAGGAACTGTGGGTGAAGACTAAATATACAAGATAAGCGTATTTTTGTAATCTGGGTGACCAGATACGTATTTCTTATAAATCACAATGTCACAAAAAGCAATTAAGCTTGGAAGATGAGTTGAGCAAAGTACAGGGGTTACTGTTTCTTCTTTGAGCTGATTCTTTGTGTGCGGCCACCCTGTATAGATGGAGTTGTTTATGCCTGGGGCCACAATGGATATAGCCAGCTTGGGAATGGGACGACCAACCAAGGCATTGCTCCCATCCAAGTCTGCACCAACCTCTTGATCAAGCAAGTGGTTGAAGTAGCTTGTGGCTCACATCATTCAATGGCTCTGGCAGCTGATGGAGAGGTAAGTGCCCTGCCTTTATTCTTTATTTTTAACTTGTGGTAAAATACATGTAACATAAAATTTACCAACTTAACCATTTTTAAGTGTACAATTTAGTGACAAGTATATTCACATTGTTATGCTACCCTCGCCACCATGCATCCACAGAATTCTTTTCGTCTTGCAAAACTGAAACTCTGTACCAGTTAAACATTAACTCTCTCTCCATTCTCTTACTCCCAGCCCCTGGCAAGCACCATTCTACTTTCTATCTCTAAGAATTTGACTACTCTAGGTACCTCACATGAGTGGAATCATACAGTATTTGTCCACTGTGACCGCCTTTATTTCACTCAGCATAATATCCTCCAGGTTCATCCATGTGGCAGCCTGCGGCAGAATTTCATTCCTTTTTAAAGCTGAATAATATTTCATTGTCTATTTTGTTTATCCATTTATCTGTCGATGAATATTTGGGTCATTTCTGCCTTTGGCTATTGTGAAAGTGCCTTGCTTTTCAAAAAAAAATGACCATATTTGTACCTGGATATGGTGTGAACATAGCAGCCCCGTGTGCGTCGCTAAGAACAGTATGGGAATGAACCCTTTTTCTAATACAACTTATATTGTGTGATCAGGACCACTCTTTTGAAGACAGTAGAGTTAATTCTTAAGGCAGTTGAGTCTCATGCTTTTTGCTAAGATTACAAATCAGATGTGTATGACAGTTTTCTATACTTTTGTTTTTTTTAATGACCCCCATCCCCTAAGGTCTATTTTGTTTTTCAGTAAATGTAATGATGTCATAGAAAATAACTTTACCAACATTCCAGTAGGTTCTGAACAACCTGTTCACCCCCCAAGTTCCATGCTTAGCTTAAATGTTACTCATCCTGTTGGTTCTACCTTCCAGTCTTTTGTATCGTCTTGTTCCTCTCCATCTCCATAACCTTAGGCCAGGCCTTGTCATCTCCTGGACTGTTGCCATGGTCTCTTTTATTCTATAGCTTTTTAGTTGGTCTGCCTGTGCAGTATTACTTCTCTGCCCCCTGTGATTTATGAAATGCAGATCAGATCATATCGTTCCCTGTTTAAAGTCCTTCAGTGCTGTTACCGTGATTTTACTAAGTAGGGTAGGTTATGGGTGAACAAACCAAAGCACCTTAGGGAGATCAAGGTTTCATGGCTGGGATGTGCTGGAGCCAGGCCTAGCAGGCCTTATGTGCAGAACCTGCTGTTCCTAGTCTGTTTCTTGGTTAGTGGAACCCTTGTCCCCATTTTTAAAATAAAAGGCAACTGCATTGGAAGGGAACTTGGGATATTTGAAAAGAAGTGCAGAAGAATGATTGTTGAAATTAGAACTTGCTAATTTGTGCAGCCTGGATTCCTGGTTTATTTTAACCTGAAGCATATGCTACTTTGGATAAATATTTGCATTATTACACTAGCTAGTGAATCCACTTTCAGGAAGTATGGCAGGTTATTTCTTTTGTGCCTGTGAAATGAACCTGTAGCACATATTCTTTTTAAGACATCAGCCGTGGGTTTTAAGACATCACGTGGGCAGCCTCAGACACGTGAACTTAGATAGAAAGTGCTGACAGAGGAAAAGAGAATTGTGGAAGCCGGAACTCAGGATGTGTGAGGACCACTTCCCACAGGCAAGTGAAGGGGGTGAGAGGGGTCCTTACAAATTCTCCTAGTGACGGAGGAAGTTATCTCCTCTGCTACCAGCATCCGCCCTCCTCTGTAATTCTTCTCTCTGATCACACTCTTATTTGATAGGCTCAGTTAATAATTAACTTAAAGTGATTTTTAGTTTTGTTTTTCTTCTTTAACTTAGCATAGAGCTCTGTTTGTGTCTCTCTCCCTTAGAAATCTGGTTTTCAGGTTATGGTCCATCACAGGCCAAAAGTAAAGAGGATGCAGTTGAGGAGGGGAGCTGCTTGGAGCTGACAGACAGCAAATGAGAACTCAGAAAATGTCATCAAGAATAGCCTAACAACCCCATTGTCATTCCTGTAGGGACAGCATCTCCTTAGTACTTGTGAGCGTGTGTTAGGACGTGGAACTATGATTGATAATTACAATGATGGTAGGCTTGTGTCATCAGGAAAATTTATATAATGTCTCCTATTGGTGATTAGTGAGATAGGGAAAAGCATAGTATGGTTTCAAAAGTTTCGATGGAAAAAAAAAGACTTATTTGTGCCCAGAGAGTTAGGCTGATTTTTTCATATCACTGTGGCATACTTATGTGGCATATACCTCATTTCCTATTGATGCCGGATTAAAAATCCTATATAGCTGCCATAATTATAGTGGAAGTATAACATAGCGGTTAAGAGCGCTGCTAGACTGCCTGGGTTCAGATTAGTAGTAAATTCTGCTTGCTAGCTGTGGAGTCTCAAGCAAGTCACTCAACCTCTCTGTGTTTCTATTTTACATGTATAAAATGGGGATGATACTAGTACCTATCCCAGGGTCATCTTACAGGATTACTGTGAGGATTAGATGGGTTAATGCATGTAAAGCACTTAAGACCATTTAGCACATTGTAAGTACACATTAAGTGGGTTTATTTTTATTTTATGATTGTTATTGTGTGTTAGAGGTAGAATTTTCACCCTTACTCTTCTTTCTTTTTCTTTTCCCCTTCTGTTGTGTAGGTGTTTGCTTGGGGCTATAACAACTGTGGCCAGGTGGGATCAGGATCTACAGCAAATCAACCAACTCCTCGCAAAGTTACAAACTGTTTACATATTAAGAGGGTGGTTGGCATTGCCTGCGGTCAGACCTCATCCATGGCTGTTCTGGACAATGGTGAGGTGAGCGATGTCTGCATCCCCCTTTCTCCTCCTATCTCCTCCTTCAGTGAAATGTCCTTTTCTTTCCAGGTAGATTCTGGAAGGAAGAGTGCTTTGTTTTGATAGCTCCGTAGATAGTTAACTGATTGAGGTTGTAATCACAGGATGTTTGCTCCTCATTATGAATTTTTAAATTCCAAGATTTATCTGCAAGTAAAGGTTCTAATGTGTTTTTTGCCAGATCCAGATAGCCCAAGGCTTATCGGTATTTGTGATTTAATGTAGTAGATAAAAGAATTTAATACTACCTCTTTCTTCCAATGAAAAAGTGAACTATGCACTCTTTTTTTTTTTTTTTTTTTT
>NW_020174268.1:6371503-6372106 GCF_003031525.2 Neophocaena asiaeorientalis asiaeorientalis | reverse complement strand
TCTTTTCTCCAAAAAAAAAAGGAAATATTCCCTTTTTTTTTTTTTTTTTTTTTTTTTAAGTGAAAGCAGGTTTATTTAGAGAGATACTCATTGCATAGCGAGAATGCGGTCCATCTCAGAAAGTGTGAGCGGCCCTGGGAGAGACACACTCCACTGACAGAGTGTGCGGGCCACCTCAGAAGGCAAGAGGCAATGTGCACTCTTTAAAGTTAGCTGGCGATGTTTATACGCAGTAACTCTAATGGGCATGAAGCCTCTGTACCTACCTACGTCTGGAATGTTTGTCCACAGGAAGAAGCAACTTGCAAAAGGAGAATTTTTCGTCCTGATTGTTATTGGCTACTTTTAAAAACCCACCTTTCAGTGACCTTCTACCATAGTCACCTTTGAGCTGATCGTTATTTCTATAAAATAATTCTGGTTGAAGCTTCTGCGTCAATGAACTTGTTACCACCTGTGCCTGTCTCAGTGCACAAAAATTATTCAAAGATGCTTCTTTGGACACAGACGTATGGCATCCTGCATTGGGGTGCGAGGGTGGTTTAGAGTTTACTGAATGCTCGATGCTCGGCTTTGTTAGCTCACTTTCCTTTTTTTTTTTTT
>NW_020174268.1:6339671-6371425 GCF_003031525.2 Neophocaena asiaeorientalis asiaeorientalis | reverse complement strand
CAGGCTCCGGACGCGCAGGCTCAGCGGCCATGGCTCACGGGCCCAGCCGCTCCGCGGCATGCGGGATCTTCCCGGACCGGGGCACGCACCCGTGTCCCCTGCATCGGCAGGCGGACTCCCAACCACTGCGCCACCAGGGAAGCCCTAGCTCACTTTTTGAATCAACCCCGATATCACACCAGAGGGCTTCCGAATTCCTTGGGATAGTCATCTAACATCCTCCATTCCAGTATTTTCCACTTCTTTATTTTAAAAAATTAATTTAATTTTAAAATTATTATTATGTGGAAAGGAAACAAAGGAAAACAAATGAAACATACAAAGTAAAAAGTGAATACCTTTCCTTCAGTTTTGTTAATAGTTTGATGTATATCCTTTTGGACTTTTCTCTATAGTTAGTTATGTATGGTTGAGTATAAGTACCTTCTTTAAACAATGGGATTGTTATACCTACTGCTTTTTTCGGCCAGTCTGCAGCTTTTCTGCTTAACAACGTATGTTTTACCTGAATCTATTATCAGACCATTGATAGTTGCTTCCATTATAATAGTTGCTTAGTTTTCTTTGTATGGGTGTTGGTTTTCCTGTGCACATGACCCGCATCCAGAGCTCTCCTGATGGGCCTTTCAATTGTTGTTTATAAACTTTGTTGCACTGCTTTTCTTTGTTACTGTTTGTGAGTGTGTATATCTTTGCACACTCTTGCAAGTATGTCTATAGAATAATTTCCCAGAAATAGGATTTCTGGGTCAGGGAGTATGTCATTAGAATTTTTGATAGCTATTGCCAAATTTCTCCCCAGAAAGTTCAAACCTATTAGACTTCTGGCATTGAAAGTGCTTGTAACCATCTCTTGTTTGTACCCTAAACTCCACGTCCCCTTTTTCCCTCTGTCACCCTGACTGGAAAGGCCCTCGCCGATGCCCGTTTGCCCTGTGTTGCCATGGGGCGTGTTGCCACCCATATCTCGTGTTTCTGATTTGAGCAAGGCCTTTTGTCTGTTCCTGACCAGTACTTTACCCATGTCCCATGCTGGTCATTCTAAACCTTTAACTCTCGCTGTCAAACCTATGCCCAGCTCTGCTGCTTTCAGCTGATGACCCCCTCTTGCTTAGGGCGTCTAAGGGATCGCCACATTCCCTTATGTCTCCTTCTTTAACCTCTTTCCTGGTCCCTCTTGTGGTGCCGCTGTCACCGCCTTCATTGGACCCTCATCAGAGCTCACCTGTTTGCTGATGGGAGATGAGGTTATATGTCGAGGTCTCCCTGCCTCTGGTCTTACACGCCGCAGTCACCCTTCATGTTGCCGCCAGCGTGATCTTTCCAGAATACAAATGTAGTCATATTGATCTCAGTTTTGGAATATTTCAGTGGAAGATGCACAGATGCATTGCACTTTCCTTGGTTTGTGTTTTGGCCCTTTGGGCCCTTACCTTTCTTTCTATTCTCTCCCCAGCCGCCACCCCAGCTATCTCCAGCACATTCTGTGCCCTCCCCCTGAAGTGCCTTCAGCCCTGCTCAGACCTCTGCTTTCTGAAAAGTCTTGCCTAAACTTTCTTCTGTGGCTAAATCCTTTCTCCTCTCTACCTGTAGTGCCTTGATTATCTCTCTATTATAGCACTTGCCGCCTGGCTGCAAAAAATTTGCATGTGTCCATCTCTCCTGTTAAACTGTTTCCAAAGGCTTATTCCTAGTACCTTTCACAAGGTCCTGAGATACAGTAGGTACTTAGTAATTGTTAATGAGCCTCAGCTTCCTCATGCCTAAAACAAGAGTTCATGACTTGCCCAAGGCTATCCAACTAGTAAGCTGTGGAGTCTGCTAGATTCTGTCATCCCTACCCCTAAAGCATCTTCTGTTTGGAGATCAGTTGTAGGATCACATTTAGTGGAATATGAGTGTTGGAAGTGAAAAAAGTATCTGATTTGTTTAGATGGATGACATTTTTAGCTCTTCCCTCTTACCAGCAGTTTTAAAAGCCTGTTCTCCCCCTCTCTCTGTCTAAGGTATACGGCTGGGGCTACAACGGCAATGGTCAGCTAGGCTTGGGAAACAACGGCAATCAGCTGACCCCCGTGAGAGTGGCAGCTTTGCACAGTGTTTGTGTGAACCAGGTACGTATGGTGGACCCTTAGGTGCTCGTCCCCATCTATCTTCCCTGCTCTGACTTGGCGGAATAGTTGCAGGCTCTTAGTTCCCCGACCAGGGATCGAACCCATGCCTCCTGCAGTGGAAGTGTGGGATCCTAACCACTGGACCGCCAGGGAATTCCCAGAGATGTACTCATTAGTAAGTCTTTTTGAAGAGCACCCTGGGCCTTCATCTTCCACATTTAATATTATATCTTTCCTAAATTCCCATGATGGGAAGCAAGACCATGGTGCTGGCACACTGGTCTTGATAAGTAAAAAAAAAAAAAAAAGGAATGGAAAAATATCTAGTAGTCTCAGGTATAGGCTTTTCTAATGCTTTTTTAATGTTCCAGAGAATGTCAGCCCACACCTGATGATGAATTGGCATTCTGCAGAAGCTGGCCCTAATCTTTAAGTAGATGTTTTCCCTGCCCTTTCTGTTTATGGTAACCATTTAAATTTACTTGCAGATTGTCTGCGGCTATGCACATACTCTAGCACTAACTGATGAGGGCTTGCTCTATGCCTGGGGAGCTAACACATATGGGCAGCTGGGAACTGGCAATAAAAATAACCTGCTAAGCCCAGCACACATCATGGTGGAGAAAGAAAGGTAACTTGTCAGTACCATGTCTCGGAATTGTGTGTGCGTTGGGACTTGGGACTGTGTGTGCTGGAGCTGTGGTCTTTGGCTGTGTAGCTCTTCTGTTTATTAACATTCTCATTTTGAACAAAGGAGTGTTGTACCAGTCAGAATGAACGTGAAGTTGACGTGATCCTTACACAGCTTTCTCAGATAACCACCTGAGATTGGTAGGCAGGCATTAATGCATCTGGGTATAATCCCTGCAGCTTCTTGTTGCCTGTTTAGTAGGGAAGAAAAGTAAGGTCTGTCACCATGTTGAAATTTAAAGCATAGTATAAACTCTTCTTTTTGAGCCAACTAAAACAACTTTTAAACAAATAAAATCTGCCCTTGAAAGGGCATTATCTGTTTAAATATTGATTTGATTTAATGTGTGTTACTAGAATAGATGCTTAATGTTTGTTCAGCCATATTGTGAGGTCTTACCCACTAAGTGTTAGAATGTTGACTTCTGATTCTGGGACCCTGCCTAAGAAGCATACGGAGAATGTAGTAAGTTTGGCTTGATGTCCATTTGGATTGGGACATTCAGAGTCCATGACCCCCGGACCAGTGCCTATCAGCTTAATGAGTGTTCTGAACATTGGTAGGGGGTGAGAGATAAAGTTGTATTTGTAAGGAAATGGTATATTGAATACAGTATTTTTTTGCTACTGTCTAAGCCTCCAGAACTGTCAGGACATTTTTTTCCAGGGTCCACTTCCCTCATTTACTTTGGTTTCTATTCCCTTTATCCAGGTTTTCTTCAACAGTATGCATTATTCATCCTAACTCAGAATGAGGTTAGCGTGAGAAGTGGGGCAGCCAGGAAGGGAGACACACAGTACTCTTGCTCTAGTCTTTTGCTTTTGTCAGTATGATGTGGTAGCTAAAGTCCCTGGATCTTGGGCTTTTTGAGGTGTTCTGAGCGCGCACTTTTTATTTACCTTGTGTGGCACGCTTAGGCTTCTGTGAAAAAGAAGTGACGTGCATTTTTCTGAAAACTTCCCAGGGTAATAGAGATTGCGGCCTGCCACTCTGCCCACACGTCTGCAGCCAAGACGCAGGGAGGGCACGTGTACATGTGGGGCCAGTGCCGGGGCCAGTCGGTGACCCTGCCTCACCTCACCCACTTCTCCTCCACTGACGACGTGTTCGCCTGCTTCGCCACGCCCGCCGTCACCTGGCGCCTCCTGTCTATAGGTAAGGAAGCTCAGGGCTGCTCCCCCCAGCGAAGGGTGTCATCAGCTGACGGGTGTTCCTGCACATTTGCTGGCTGTGGGCTTTTTTAGGTTCAAGATGTTTTATCCTCCGTTAGCTTTAATACCTTTCCCCAAATTAGATTTGCATAATACAATTTATTAAAACGTTATGGAATATTATATGGATTTATTATTTTCTCCCCTTCAGTGTTTTCAGTTTAATTGAAGTGAAATTCACGTACCTAAAATTAACCATTTTTAACGTGTACGATTCAGGGGCATTTAATACCTTCACCATGTTGTGCAACCATCATTTATATCAAGTTCTAAAACACTTTCATCACCTTAAAAGAACACCCATTCTTTCTTTCCCCCAACCACTGGCAACTACCAATTTGCTTTTTGTTTCTATGGATTTACCTGTTCTGGATGTTTCATGTAAGTGGAATCATACAATGTACAACCTTTTATGTCTGGCTTTTACTCTGCTTTTGAGACCCATCCAGGTTGTAGTATGTATCAGTACTTCTTTTCTTTTTATGGCTGAGTGGTATTCTGTTGTATACGTAGACCACATTTTGTTTATCCATTTATTTGTTGATGGACATTTGGATGGTTTCCACCTTTTGGCTATTGTGAATAGTGCTGTTATGAACGTTCATGTACAAATTATTTGAGGAACCTGTTCTTAAGTGCTTCTGTTATATTAAATTTATTACATAATCTCATATAACATGAACCAAAAATGAACTTTAAAAAAAAATGAAAAACTTGTGGTTTTGTTAACTTTGTGGAGTTGTTAATTCCAATTTCCTTCCCTATTTTTCTTTCAATGAATCTCAAATACTTTTTTGGGGAGGAAGGGATCAAAACAGAGGTATTATAAAGGATAGTGGGGGACTTCCCCTGGTTGTCCAGTGGTTAAGACTCTGAGCTTCCACTGCAGGGGACCCAGGTTTGATCCTTGGTCAGGGAACTAAGATCCCACATGCCGCACGGCCCGGCCTTAAAAAAAAAAAAAAGGATAGTGGATTCAGGTTGATGTTTGGTTATATAATCTGTCCCTTTTCTGAATATTGTCTTCTTCAAGGGTCCATTGTTGATTGAAAATGTTAAAATGTAATCAAGCTGTGTAGCCATTAACATGATTTTAATCTCTTTTTCTTTTATTTCTTGTTTATTTCTACCTTTTTGCTAATGTATTTCTTCTAAATCATTCTTTTGTTTGTGATGCAGAGGAAATAAGTGTCATGATACCCTGTGCTTGAAAATTAATATAGCTGTTGACAACATGGGGTTTGGGTTGCTCAGCAATTGATATTGAAGGTCTTGTAATAACATGTCATGCTCAGGTGTGTCAGGTAGCTGGAGCTGTCCTGTCATCAGGTGACCAGTCTATATGGTCATGGGGCAAGAGTATGTTTAGGAAAAGTGAAACTGCTGCTCAACTTAAAGTGAAACAAATGGAACTTTTTCAGGTTCTTTATAATACAGTATTTTTTTTGCAGTGAATATTGTGATCAAAGAAAATTTAGTTCATAGAATGGGACTCTTTGGCCGTAATCACACCTATGTATAGACCCTGTACACATCTCAGAGTCCCATATACTGCTTAACCTGGACCTGTTTATAAAAGGCTTTCCTTATCCCTGGTGGCGCAGTGGTTGGGAGTCTGCCTGCCGATGCAGGGGACATGGGTTCGTGCCCCGGTCCGGGAAGATCCCACATGCTGCGGAGCGGCTGGGCCCGTGAGCCATGGCCGCTGAGCCTGCGCGTCTGGAGCCTGTGCTCCGCAACAGGAGAGGCCACAAAAGTGAGAGGCCCGCGTATCGGGAAAAAAAAAAAAAAAAAAAAAGGGTTCCCTCAGGTTCTTGCATTTTAAAATCCTAGTCCTGAAAAGACATCCCTTTCAGACCAAACATCCTAATATTTTCTGTTATTAAGTTTGGAAAAAGTATGGTCCCTGAATATATCTCCCAGGTGACTTCTTTCTCTTGCACCCGCCAAAAGTCAGAAGTGTTTGTGACCTCTCAGTTTCTGATCTCAGCTGTGTGTCAGGAAGAAAGTCAGAGGATGAATTCACACCTATGAAGAACATTTCTCCTCTGAAGGGAGGTACTATACTTGTTGCCAGAAACCAAGATAGTCCAACTCTTAGGACTAGATGCAGGAGTTAGGCACTGATAAGAAGCTGTTTTTTCTGTGGGGAGATTGGTAGCAATCTAGACTCTTGGACTCTGCCCATCTTAGTTATTTCCTTTCTTTCATTCACTGGGGATTCAGGTTACAGGGTCAGGGAAAGCCTGGTTTTTGAGAGCTTGTCCACCTCTCCTCCACAGCCAAGAGACTCTGCATTATCAGGGTAGGGGGAGGATGTACGTTAAGGGAATAGGGCTTAGGCAAATGGTATTTCCTTGGGAGATTCTGATAATAAAGCTCGTGGAAAGCTCCTTTGTTAAGCTTCAGCCTAGTTTTTAGCAGTTGTCCCTCCTCTTAAGATGTGCCCTGGTAACATCAGCTGCTGAGAATCACCTTCTCACCTCAGGGGACGTGGAAATCTGTCTCCTACATCGATGGTACCCTTCATTCAGTGCCAGCGGTGGGTCTCTGGACTTTAAAAATTTCCCCGTTAGCCTTCTTCTACCTCTTTCCCTTTATTCACACACGGAAAGCACAGGAAAGTGTTGCATGAGTTTGTACAAGTGCCTTTACTTTTCTTCATGATAGCACAATTCTACTTAAATATAAGAATTACATGTACTTACACCTTCCTGTCAGGCAGTGTGATCATGGTTTTGTAAAGCTGTTCTTTCTAAGTATACATTCCTACTAAGTAAATTTGCTCTGCTTTTAGATAGTGTGTAGAGATTATTGCTTGTACTGCATTAAGTTTTAGCATTAAGAAGGACGTTTAGATTCCAGATATCGAGGGAAAAGGGTCACCCTGTGAAAGAACACACTCTTAGCCTCAGTGGTGAGTTTGTTTCTTAGGACTCCTTGAGTCAAATTTACCAACTCCTTGAAGCAGAGCAAAGGTGTCCTTAGAGTTTCTGTCAAGGAAAATTGATAAATTCTTAGCCTTAGAAGAGCACCACTCAGTTTTTGAGAGAAGTAGTTACCTAATCATGATGATCTATAACTTTCTCTTTTTTTAAAAAAATACACGTTTTTAATGTCTAACTTAGCATGTCAGACTGGTATTTGGCCTTTCCAAATACGTATTTTTTTCTGAAGTTTATACACTTAGGACACTTAGGTAACAGCAGCTGCTGAGAATCACCTTCTCATCTCAGGGGACGACAGAAACTGTCTCCTGCGTCTATAGTACCTTCATTCAGTGCCAATGAGGGTCCCTGATTTTTTGTTTCCCCATTAGCCTGTGAAATTCAATTTAATTTCTGTGACATTGATTTTAATTTAATACTGTGAAATTGATTTGTTGAGTAAGGTCTGAACTCTTCTGAAAAAAATCTAATGGAATTATCCATCATGCTAATCATTATCTTTCTGAAGTCTTTCAAAGCTTGAACATGTTTCCTGAGCTTCCTGTATTAATGTGCTCATTTCCTTCAGAGCATGAAGACTTTTTAACAGTTGCGGAGTCACTGAAGAAAGAATTTGACAGTCCAGAAACTGCCGATCTGAAGTTTCGAATTGACGGGAAATATATCCACGTCCATAAAGCTGTTTTGAAAATCAGGTATTTTCGCATGAGTTTAGAGTCATCAATAACCTTACTTTCTTCTACAATCTCCATTTCTTTGTTATTCCACAAAATGGGGACTAATAAGAAATAATCTTGGTAGTAGAAAGAAATGGCACAACTCAATCCATTTATTATGAAGAGTTTTGCGTGTTATGTGTGTGTGTGTTTGTGTGTGTGTGCACTCATGTGCCTTTTAGAAAAAGTGTAATGTAGTATTCTGTATTTTTCAAATGAAGGAGATCGTGAATACTTATTTTGATCAAAAATTTGTATATAAGGTTTAAGAAAATATAAAAGATTATCAGTGAAAAGCCTATATATCTTTTTTTTTTACTCTTAATTAAAGATTCATTTTCCATAAGCAGAAAACTCTTAGGAATACTGGACTTCCTAGCCCTGAGAGACATCTAATTCCCAACTAAAGAAATGTTTTTAAATATAGTAAATGGCAGGAGCTTTTTGTATAAATGTGAGGGAACTTTGTATTTATTAGTACCTGGACCATTGCTCACTGAGGCTACCATTACAGAGAAAGAGGCACATAAAAGCAGACTATTGAGAGTTTAACTAGCCACTTACAAGTCTTTTTTGAAAATGTAGTTAAATATTTATTTACAAAATAACAAGTTTTAAGGAACCGAAAAGCTATGTCATTCATTACTTTAAGGGAGTAAGGATCTGCACCAAAGTATTAACTGAAAAGGTGAACGGGAAATGTTTCTATCTGTGAAGCTGGGGCCATCCAGTCTGTTCCTTTCCTGTATAGTTTTCTGACCGATTTCATCTATTAGTTCTTGCTTAGACAACTGCATCTTTTTACTTCCCAGATGAGGTAAGTTCCTTTGTAAGTGGAGCCATTCTTTTAATATTCTGAATGGATATTGAAAGTATTTTTGTGTTTATAGTGTAACTCATTTTAAAAGGATTTGAAAAGGTGATTTTTAAAAAATTATAAAGTATGTTATACTTGAAGAAAATTGAATATTCAGAAATCAGTTCCTCATAGGGACTTCCCTAGTGACGCAGTAGTTAAGAATCCGCCTGCTAATGCAGGGGACGCGGGTTCGATACCTGGTCTGGGAAGATCCCACATGCTGCGGAGCAACTAAGCCCATGCGCTACAACTACTGAGCCTGTGCTCTAGAGCTTGTGAGCCACAGCTGCTGAGCCCGTGCTCTGAAACGAGAAGCCACCACAATGAGAAGCCAGCGCACCTCAACGAAGAGTAGCCCCCGCTCACTGCAACTAGACAAAGCCCACGTGCAGCAATGAAGACCCAATGCAGCCAAAATTATAAATAAATAGAAATCAGTTCCTCATATAGGTGGATTTTTGTATGAAATACAGTACGAAAAGACCTATTTAGGTTTTCTTGAAATATGTGACTATTCTAGTGAATGTGTTTTATAAATAAATTGGTAACCGGCTTGGGAAGAGAGGGAGGGGAGCAGGTCAGAGCAAAGGAACAAAATAGGGGTGGTGGCTGTTTTGAAGATGAGTCAGAAAAGAAGGAAAATTGTCATGTAAGGTAATGGGAAAAAAATCCTCTTAAATGTAATTCAGTTAACATTTTAAAAAGTTTTAAGAATATGCTGATTACATGACACACAAAAAATGAATCATTTGAATGACATGAACATATATCAAAAGTTTGAACACTCATTTCTGAATTTCTTTTAATTTCATTGTTTAAAATGCCCTTCTCTACAACATTTTTTAAAAACAACAAGCAAGCAGAAAGACTTGATCTGACTGGGGTCTATCAGATGCAAACAGTGGCTCCATGTATAATTCTTACTATTTAATAGGCAGTATAGAAAATGAAAGTGAGTGGACGTAAAAGGTGAATGTAAAAGCCCTTGCCTGCGGAATATGTTTGGGTTCTTGTACATGGAATGAATGTATCGGGTTGGCCAAAAAGTTCATTTGGGTTTTTCTGTAACATCTTATGGAAAAACCCGAACAAACTTTTTGGCCAACCCAATACTACTCAAATATTAGTAGTTAAGCATACCCATAATATTTGTTTATCCCTGATTTCATCAACTTAATTAGGTAACTCTTGCTGTTCCGTTTTAGGTGTGAGCACTTTCGATCCATGTTCCAGTCTTACTGGAATGAGGACATGAAGGAGGTGATAGAAATAGACCAGTTTTCCTACCCAGTGTACCGTGCCTTTCTCCAGTACCTCTACACAGATACAGTGGATCTGCCACCTGAAGATGCCATAGGTACCAGCCACATTGGGACTGGCCAGGGCACAGGGTCAAAAATATAACTCCCCATATTCTTACAGTATTGAAATGTAAAAAGTTTCAGGTTTATTGGTTTTTACATGGTTTTTAAGAAAGATTTGAAGTAAATGCCTTTAAAAAATAATACTGTATTTGGGAGAGGGATGGACTCAGAGTTTAGGATTAGTAGGTGCAAACTATTATACATAGGATGGATAAACAACAAGTTCCTACTGTATAGCACAGGGAGCTATATTCAATATCCTGGGATAAACCATAATGGAAAAGAATATAAAAAAGATTGTATACCTGTGTATAACCGAGTCACTTTGCCGTACAGCAGAAATTAACACAACGTTGTAAATCAACTGTACTTCAATAAAAATTGTTTTAAAGATAGTATTGTATCGATATGGTTAATAATTATGGACACTATACGACTGTGGTCTTATTTTACTTTTTTTTTTTGTTATAGACATTATAATTTATTTATTAAGAGCATTGCTCAAGTAGAGCTAGCTTAAATGCTACCTCCACTATTTTTTTTTTTTTTTTAACATCTTTATTGGGGCATAATTGCTCCACAATGGTGTGTTAGTTTCTGCTCTACAACAAAGTGAATCAGCTACACATATACATATGCTTCCATGTGTCTTCCCTCTTGCGTCTCCCTCCCTCCCACTCTCCCCATCCCACCCCTCCAGGCTGTCCCAAAGCCCCGAGCTAATATCCCTGTGCCTTGAGGCTGCTTCCCCCTAGCTATCTACCTTACTACGTTTGTTAGTGTGTATATGTCCATGACTCTCTCTCGCCCTGTCAAAACTCACCCTTCCCCCTCCCCATATTATTTTACTTTTTTAATACTGAAGTATATGTTGCTAATGGATTTAGCATATCATTTTGGAAACAAAATGAGGGGGGAAATTCAATTTTTTCCCCTTCCTTTGTACTACAGAAGAAATTGTATAAAGTGAGTATAGGAGAGGTATGTTTGGGAGGTGGGGAAGGGATGGACTGAAAAAGAGAATTTATTTAATAAAATTCAGAGTGTTATTCCCTAAGAAGCTTCTGCTGATTTATCTACAGAACTCTTCACCAAAGTGAAATATATATATTTATAAATGATTGGAAATTATCGTAACCTCAGTTAAGCTTTCCACATTTCACTTTTAGGTCTTTTGGATTTGGCGACATCGTACTGTGAAAACAGACTGAAGAAACTTTGTCAGCACATTATCAAGCGAGGAATCACTGTGGAGAATGCCTTTTCATTGTTCTCTGCCGCGGTCAGATATGATGCAGAGGTAACATAAAATAATAAGCAGAAACACAAACCGCCCTTAACACCCCGTGAGCACCTTTCTCCTTTCTTGTGTGAGACAAGAAGCGTGATGAGTAACTTCACTTCTATGTAGGGAATCATTGAACTGACTGACCTCTAAAAAATGAAATCTGGCTTGCTTTATTCTCTGTTCATAGTTTCAAAAACGGTTGTTTCTCTACTTATATTTTTACCTAAGATAGGAAGCTAACTGAAGTCCCAGCAGCTATACTGCAGGTTGGAATATAAAGTGCCATATCTAATGGGACTAACGAACAGCATATTTTAGTTTCAAGTATTTCTCCAGGTCAGCTTAATATATTTTTCTCAAGATCCACTTTGCTGTCTCCCCAGCTCTCCCCTGTCGTAAACCAAGGCTGCCCTGTGATTTATAGCTGTGTATGCTCTGAAAACTCTATCATCGTCTAATTATCACTCACAGTTATTCATGGGTGAAGAGCTTGCTCTGGACTCCTTTTTGTTTGTTTGCTTTTTATATTGGATTGATTGATGGATCTCTAGAGAGTCTCTGAATGAATGAGCTTTTGGGAGTCTTGTGTGTCGGACATTTATGTACATTTTCTTTAAGTTAAGAGCTCCGATATCATCAGATTGTAAGCTCCCTCTGAGCAGGAACTGTATCTTATTCATCTGTGTGCCTTGTGCCTGGCACATGATAAATGTTTGTTGAACTGAATGAAGATTGTACCACGTGAAGGATACATGAAGGATAATTAGTGAACTAAAGGCTGGTATGGTTGGTTTTACATATTCATGAAGAATAAAAGTCAAAGAGCAAGAGTTTTGGAGTTACAGATGTCTAGCTAAGGTGTGCACCCTCATTGAACAATTAGTCTTTCTTATAGGTGTTCTGTCATCATATGATGAGGCAGATTACCTGGTGTCGGAATTTACCAGACGCCCGCAAAGATCTGCAGCTGTGGCCTTGGAGATGTGGTGGATAGACTTCATCTTTGTCACATTTGGGGATCGAAATGGACCATTATGTCTTGCATTTTCAAAATGTATCCTATCTTTATTTCAGATTATGTTATGATTATAAATATTTGGTAAGGTCAGATATAGCTGATTTTCTCTGTGACCTTTCAACAGATGGAATGATGATCAAAGTCAATCATTTCTAATGGGAAATGGAAATACAGTTTTTTTCCTACCCTTTCTTTGTCTTCGTGAACATCTCTATTAGAAATGCTATTTCTTTAGATTTTATTTCTGCCCAATGATGTAATTTTAAATTGGTCCATGGCTTTTCTGTCCATTTGGTGATTGACTTTAGAATCCTCTGTGTCTCACCATACCCCTCCTCAGTGCTGATGAGTTCCATATTCTTGGGATTAGCATCTTGCTGACCAAAACCAGTCAGAACCACCTGGGCAGAGGCAGATATCTCGGCTCGAGTTGCTGGAAATTTCTTTCACACTTTCAGCTAAAATCTACCCAAGAAAGTTTATAGAAAATGCCTTATTCCACTTCTGCCCAGGCCAGTTGATCATTTCCTTCACTAGTTTTCACTTTTCTGATATCAAGTATAGATACATTAAAATCTGTCCCTTGTTTGAGACCACAAACACATGTGCTTCCACAGAATCTGTCACAGTGCGGGCATATAGTTGGCACTCAGAAATGTATGTTGAGTTAAATGAACGAATGAATGTGTAATATTTGAAACACCTCACCATGAAGTTCTGCTTTTTTAAAAAAAATGTAAAAACAAACAACAACTCACAACCCCGCACATATTATACATTCACTGTAGAAAAATTAGAAAATAGAAGGCAAAAAGCCTTCTTTCTAGGTTGTATGGTTTTGATTGTGTTGGGAGTTATGTAATCGACTAATGTAGCTTTATGTTTTATTTCCTTAATCCTGTAGAATGTAGAAAGTAAATAAATGAAGTCTCTAGAATATAAAAATAAAACCCACTTACTATATCTATTAGTTGATGGGAAGCTGCTCCTAAGACAGATTGGAAATTAGCTGCAAAATCCATTGTTTTCAGACATTGAACTTGGGGACCGTACTTGACTTTCCCTTCACTCTGTTGGTTGAAATGCTGGGAGGATGGAGACTACCTGCCTCTCATGTTTCTTCTCTTTGCTGTAAAAATTACTGTGGTTCCTCCATGCCTCCTTTTTTTTTTTTTTTTGTGGTACGTGGGCCTCTCACTGTTGTGGCCTCTCCCGTTGTGGAGCACAGGCTCCGGACACACAGGCTCAGCGGCCGTGGCTCATGGGCTCAGCGGCCGTGGCTCATGGGCCCAGCCGCTCCGCGGCATGTGGGATCTTCCCAGACTGGGGCACGAAGCTGCGTCCCCTGCATCCGCAGGCAGACTCTCAACCACTGCGCCACCAGGGAAGCCCCATGCCTCCTTTTAACAAGAGAATTTTGAAGCAAATGGACATACATAAAAGGAGCGAAAATGTATTGACTCAGTAGTTGTGGAGATTTTAAAAAATAAGCTAATTGTTGTGGAACCCTTGCATTATGAATGCATTGTCAAACTTTCTGCATGTCTTTATAAAGTAAAGAAGGACTTGGAGAAGGAGCACTTAAATATTCCTCTAGTACAAACCTGAATAAGTATCGACATCAAGGGAGAAAATGCATATAAAACATTGTCTCGTGACAGTTCTGATCACATTATAAACTTTTTTTTTTAAATAAATATTTTGAAATGCTTCTATTTATACTGTTTCTTTTCAGGAGATTTTTCTGTGTCTATTTGAACATTAGAAGAAACAGTTGGGGAATTTTTTTTGTTTAACCGGAATAGAGAACTTTCCAGAAAATCCTACTTTCTGAGCAGCTATGTCTTAAAATTTTGCTTTTGGTGGGAAGCAATAAATATGAGCCAGGAATCTAATTCCAAAATTGATTTGGGATATGAGTATTGGAAAGCTTCGTGCTAAAGCCAGATGGTCAGCATTTATTTCTTTTTTCAAGGGGTTAAATTAAAAGTTTTTTGTGATCAGTAGACTGTAAAATACTTTTTGGGTAGTGAGAGAAGGCACCTTTAAAATTTTTTTCCAGTACAGTGAGACACTTAAATACATTCTAAAAAACAAAATCAAAACCTACTTCGATTTGGAATATTTTGTACTTGATATGCAGTTGACCCTTGAACGATGCAGGGATTAATCGCGTATAACTTACAGTCCGCCCTCCATATCCCTGGTCCGTCCGCATCTGTGGATTCAACCAAACTTAGATCCTGTAGTGCTGTAGTATGTACTATTGAAAAATATCCTGGGTAACTGGACCTGCGCATTTCAAACCTGCATTGTTCAAGGGTCAACTATACTATCAAGTGAATTCGAGACTATAGTGTTTGGGTATGGTTATCTAATTATTTTAACAACACGTTTGGACAGTTAGGTGTGGTTCTCGGTATCTGCCATCTGAAATGTGTCTCAAGGGTGGCCTGTGACACAGAGGTCTCACCCTGGCCAAGTGTCCTTCCACAGGAAGTCTTAGCACTCTCATGTATTTTAGATTTTAAGGCTGGATAAGAACTCCGTTGAAGGCTGCATTAGCATTTTTAAAATGTGGATATTAAGACCATCAGTTCTCTGTGTTTTGTTTCTAAAGAAAATCTGTGGAAAGGAAAAACAGCTTATTTTCAGAGTGTGTATAGTGATTGGAATAATTTAATTTAAATGCTTAAAGATTTGGAGCAAATTTGTAAATTTAGAATAGCAATATTTTATTTTGATCTTCCTTATTAATTATAACAAATCTGATTTGCCCCAGAACCACTTACAATAATTTCACCACAGAATGTCATAAACATGGACTTTGGTTTCTAAAACACCAAGAATACCACATTAGACTCCTTGATTTTACACCCTTCCCCACTTTCTTATTCCATGGCCTTGACCATCTATCTACTGGTCAAGTGGTCCTTCTCATCCTTAGAAATTTTTTTTTTTTAAGCCCAGCAGTTATTAGTTGGGTAAGAGTTGCATTTTCTTCTAGGTAATTGAAGATCTGATCGTTTGCAGCGTGAGGTGAACAGATCATGTAGGTTTTTATAGTATTTAAGAATTATCAGAAGGGTGTTTATCTAATCCACACGTCAACATCAATAGCACACTGGCTCAGGTTGCGAAGTGAATGTGCTTGGCTGTGCCAGTCTCTGGTTCAGGCAAATGAACGTGCAAACTCCAGTTTCTCTCAAGTGTGTTCAATGCTTCCTTTTCCCAAGTTCTGCCTTATCCAAGGTGTAATTAGTTATTTAAACAACCCAGATTTAGATTATTTTCAGTATTCTTGAAACTGTTAAACATTTGTTGAATACAGTTGACCCTTGATCCACACAGGTTTGAACTGCACAGATCCACTTACATGTGGTATTTTTCAATAGTAAACACTACAGTACTACATGATCCACGGTTGGTTGAACCTGCGATTGTGGAGGGCCAACTATTAATTGTACTTGGATTAACCCCTGTGTTTTTCAAGTATCAACTGTACTGAGAAATCTTTCCAAACTAATTGGAGGGGAAGGGAAGGCAGTTTGATAAAACTATTTTCATAGGTATATGAACTGATTTGTAATTAGAAGCACCATTTGTATACCTGTACCATATAAAAAAGTTCTTAAAGTTTATACTCAAGGTAATCTATACAGTTAGTAAACTGAATAAACTCTCTTTTTCATTATACTACCAAGGTCTTTAATTCCAAATAAACAGATATAGAAGTGGTAAGGTTTTGCAGTGTCAGAATTTAGTGCCCTCTCTTTCTCCTTTGAATTTGAAATTATATAATTAAAACTTAATATTTAAAGATCCTTATCTGATACATTACATGGTTTGAAGAACTTTTTGTGCTATGACTGGCTCCTTCTTCCTAAGTTATATGTAGATAAACTAGTTTTCTATTTTTGATAAACAAGATTAAAATATGACTTTCATCTTTCCGTGGGATATAATTTAGTCCCTAGAGCTATTTATTAACCATTGGGTTATGATACCAGGAGTAGTGCTTTTTCTTTAATAATAATGTGTGAGAGAATGTTTTCTATTGTTTAACATTTTAGTTTATTGTAATACACCCGAGCATTCAGCTGTCCATTCACCCCCCTGGGAACCTCTTACTAAAAAACATGGATTCAGGTATTGTGCTGACATTTTAAATGCATTTTCAATTATCTAGAGAATAAAACTCTGACAGTAGCTGGCTGAGAGACATTTAATGTGGTTTATCTCTTACTAGTTATATGCCTGGAGGGGAGGGACGAGAGACTCTTAGAATAAGGAAGTATTTGTTTGCAGGGGTCTGAAAGGACTGTTTCTGTATGCGGACGCGGCCCTTTCCCACCCTGCCTAAAATTCTCATTTAGTGGTGGCTGGGAAACACGAAGCCAAGACCCTACAGTTTAACAGTTGTTGAGATCCTAGTTTGACAGAACCCTGAGTACCGACCTTCAGTATTGTTGGCCACATTACAGAAACTGAGCTCTTAGACTTCATCTTTGTGTACATTCCAGGTACCTAATTGATTTAGTAAATACGTTCCACTTTTTAAAAAAAATTTATTTATTTTATTTTTGGCTGTGTTGCGTCTTCGTTGCTGCGCACGGGCTTTCTCTAGTTGCGGTGAGTGGGGGCTACTCTTTATTGCAGTGCACGGGCTTCTCATTGCGGTGGTTTCTCCTGTTGCGGAGCACGGGCTCTAGGCACGCGGGCTTCAGTAGTTGTGGCTTGCGGGCTCTAGAGTGCAGGCTCAGTAGTTGTGGCGCACGGGCTTAGTTGCTCTGCGGCATGTGGGATCTTCCCAGACCAGGGCTCGAACCTGTGTCCCCTGCATTGGCAGGCAGATTCTTAACCACTGCGCCACCAGGGAAGCCCCTGTTGCAATGCTTGAAGGGACAAACAACAATATAGTAGAGTTTTGCTGGAGACGAAAGCATGTCTTAGCATAGGTAGAAATAGATCTTTTTAAAAAAATTTATTTTATTTATTTATTTTTGGCTGTGTTGGGTCTTCGCTGTGTGCCGTGGGCTTTCTCTAGTTGCAGTGAGCAGGGGCTACTCTTCGTTGTGGTGCGCGGGCTTCTCATTGTGATGGCTTCTCTTATTGCGGAGCACGGGCTCTAGGCGCGCAGGCTTCAGTAGTTGTGGCACACGGTCTCAGTAGTTGTGGCTCGTGGCCTCTAGGCACACGGGCTCAGTAATTGTGGTGCACGGGCTTAGTTGCTGCGCGGCATGTGGGATCTTCCTGGACCAGGGCTTGAACCCGTGTCCCCTGCATTGACAGGCGGATTCTTAACCACTGCGCCACCAGGGAAGCCCAGAAATAGATTTTTAAATTGTTCTGGTTTGCCACTTGTGTATGTTACTCTCCCTCTGAATGTTGGTAGTTGGTAACTTCCATTTGTCTAACTGAAAAGTCAAGTCTCTGTGACTATTCTTTTGTGGATTGACTATCCGAGAAATTAGCGTGGTGGAAGTTGTAGTAAATTATTCTTTGTGGCTTTAAAAATGAAGGCATTTTTATATAGGAGAGCATGAAAGTGAATTTAAGGTCTTTGGAAGTTTTATTTTTAATGTGTCACTTTAGATTGACCATTTCTCTTCATCACTTTTCTGTTTCTTAAAGTCTTCTCTTCCTTGGACCAAATGACCCACATCTTAATTCTTTTCTCTGACTTCTTGAATGTGGTAAAACATGATATGGACAAAAGTTGTTTCAGCTTTTTAAAACCATGTCTTTGAGTGACTAGACTATGTGATAACGATGAGGAAATCACCCCCCACTGTGTGTGTGTGTGTGTGTGTGTGTGTGTGTGTGTGTGTGTGTGTGTGTGTGTGTTTTGAAGAGTCAGACTTGAGTAGGGGAACCATTGCTTTTACTGTGTGGTGAGTAAATATTTTGTATTTTTCTGACATGTACCTGTGGTCACTTGTTTGCCTAGTTTGAGGTTTCTGGCCTCAAATCTCTTCTGGGGGAGGGTGAGGGAGCTGGAGAGAAGTAATTCAAAGTTAATTAAAAAAGGCCTCTTCTTGTTTTTATTTTTGTTGTGTGTGTCCAGGATTTAGAAGAATTCTGCTTTAAGTTTTGCATCAATCATTTGACAGAAGTTACACAGACTGCAGCATTTTGGCAAATGGATGGCCCTCTGCTAAAGGAATTCATTGCTAAAGCCAGTAAATGTGGAGCCTTTAAGAACTGAAGCCCAAGACTGCTGGGTTTTGTGTGAGTGCTCTGGGGCTGGTGATGGTGTGTCGTTTGTGCTCTATGGGTGATGTAATTCTGCAGGTAAAAGAGCCCATCAGGTTGATTTGCTCACATGGAGATACAGTTCTCTGTGTATGGATACAGGAAGGGTGTACGGCTTTTCCTGAACCCATTTTAAACAACCCTTATTTCCAGATGTGTATATTTTAAATGTGACCTTAACGTTTGGCTGGGACATTGTAAAAGGGTGAAAGTCTAGCTGATTGTTTGTTTTTTGTTTGGTTTGGTTTTGATTAGAGGAACTCCTGAAGTTGGAAAGGGGGCTTTGCGGCAAGTCTCCTGGCTTGCATATCAACAACCCTTTTGACGCCAGGGGTTGGGATAGGGTGCCAACTGTGAGAGGTGTAGAGGCCCCAGTGGGAAGGACAGATGCTGACGTGGGGGCTTGTTGAAGGGCTGCATTAGTTGCTAGTTCAGTAGCTTCACTGTGAAGGAATAGTTAAAAGATTGTCTGAGGCTTTTGTTTGTGTATTTGCATTATTGATGACTTTTTTAACTTCAAAATAATATTCAATTTAATATAAGCCTATTGAAATGATAATTATGTGAAGATGAATTTCTAGGTTAGTCAGGGTTTCTCTTAAGACTTAAGTACATAAAGAGTCGTAATGTAGAACTATCTGAAAACTTGATAATGAAAGAAACTTCATTTGGGTGAAAGTGGATATTTTATAACTCAGAGTCTCCACTACTAACAGCGTTTTCTTAAGGTTAAAGTTGAGAACCCAAATTTAAATTCCCCCACCTTTTCTCCTATAAATGCTCATCATATAAGAGGAAAATAGGGATATATTCAATGTACTCTTGCCTTCCTGAATTGTGGTTGCTGAATCATCAGATTTGCTACGTCTGACTCAAATAAGTGGTTCTTAAAACCAAGTTTCTTACAGGACTTAATAGAATTTGTTTTTAATCGATTTTTATCTATGCCAAATGCTGTCACACATTTTGCTTATTTGAAATGTCACCAGCTTTCACGTTTGATTTTCCTTTCCTTTTAATTGTGTTAGGTAACTTTGAAAAAGGATCTAAATTATGAGGGTGTTTTTTTTGGTCTGGTTATGAAATGTGACTTTGGGAAGTAAGAGTGTTCAACTCTGAGTTTTATCATGTGTGCCTGTTGAGCTTGCTTCAAGGACAAAGCTTTGTTCTGCTCTCTGGCCCACGGACTCATTTCCATTTGTGGGGGCTCCTTTAGTGAACTGTTTCATGTTTGGAAGGTCCTCCATCTGAATGTAGAGACCGAATCCATTTTCAGACCCCAATTAAAAAGAGGGTGAAGAGATGCTGCAGCTACTGTTTTTAGCAATGTTTCTAAGTGTATATTGGGGGGTGAGGGCCCAAAGATGGAAATTCATTGATAGATGAAATAAACCCGGAAGTCCCAGCCCCCTTTACTTGACCATGTTGCAAGTGATTGAAGCCCAATGAGTTATTAGGTTAGAATTAGTTCTGCAACATAATAGAATTTTCTTACTAGGTTGATAAATGTACATTAATTTGATTATTAGCTATGATGGGTAGCATTTCTAACAGTCACTGTCTATAGGCTTATGATCTGGACAAAACAAGAACTTCAGTAAGTTTACTATTGCTCTTACTTGAAAAAAAACTTTAAAAAGCACAAATTAACATAGATCCATTTCCATAGATAGTTCATTCACTAAACAAATATTTACTGAGTTCCCAATAGGTGAAGAACCACTTATCATATTAGATTACTGAGTAATTTGTATGACTATATTTTCAGTGAAGAGAACAGAAAAAAGTCTCTCAGAAAGTACTTGAGTATCTTGTGTTGGGTTTTTTTTTTTTAAATATGCTCTCTTATTTTTCTACTTGGTTTTGTTGTTAATCATAGCAGGAGATGAAAACTATTCTTTGAATTGTTTTTTTTCATCTGATATAATAGTGAAAGCCAAAGTATTGGTATTTCTTCACGTAGCCCTAAAATGTACTCTTGAACTTCCTACTGGAACAAGGTTTGATACGCTAGTTATATAGGTTGTATATATGTAATGTTTAGAGTGACATATTAATAAATAAAGCAATCTGTTAAAATAGGCATGTAGAGTTATTTTTTCCCTCTCAAAAATCAATGATCTGGCAGCCTTAAAAGGGAAGGAAATTCTGACCCATGCTGCATCTTGGATGAACCTTGAGGACATTATGCTAAGTGAAATAAGCCAGTCCCAAAAGGACAAGTACTGTGTGATTCCACTTACATGAGGTCCCTGGAGTGGTCAGATTCATAGCAAGTAGAATGGTGGTTGGCAGGGGCTGGGAGAAAGGGTATGAGGGGTTATTGTTTAATAGGTACAGAGTTTCAGTTTTGCAAGATGGAAAGAGTTCTATGCGTGGACGATACACAACAATGTGAATGGACTTAACGCCACTGAACTGTACACTTTAGCATGGTTAACATGGTAATGTGTATTTTGCCACAGTTTAAAAAAAAACCAGTACTGTGATTCTTGGGTATCAGACTAAAAACAGGTACCACTGTGAACATGCTGTTTCTCAGTTACCCTCCCCACCCCAGAAGATATGCTTTGGTTTTGTTCCTGCCGAAAGATACTACAATTGAACTGTCACAGTAGAAAAATGTATCTGGATCCTTTTGGGGACTTATAAATGAAGGGAGAGACATGGTCCCTATCCTCTAGGAATGTAAAAATTATTGGGAGAGAGGAGAGAGGTTTAGGAATTAACAACATCATAACATTTATAAACAGCTTTTCGTAAGTCATTGAGAGGAAACCCAATAGGGTTAGTATGAGAAGCAATTGTTCTGAAGGTCATGTTTGTGCAGCATAGGGGGCAACACAAATGTCCTTTTAGCTCATTTCCAAAACAACAGTCAGTGGCCCAAGCAAGGGCTTAGAGGTGGGGAATAATGAGCCTTCCAGAACTTTACCATAAGCAAGTTTGTTTGGTTAGAATGGGAAAATAAACCAGGGCCCCTCAGGTGGAAATGTTGGCAAGGGGAGGGCATGTGTTTGTGTGTGTGGTGTGGATGAGAACATTTATTTCCCACAATGCCTGGCATTTTAATGCCCTGTGCTTCACATGCATTTTCTTTTTTAGTGCCCACATTTTGTACCATAAAGTAGGCAGAATTAGTCTCATATTAAATAATTGTTTCAGCAGTGACACAGCTAAAGTAAAAATCGAGGTCTGTTTTAATTTGCCCGATATTTGCCACTTGATGACAAATACATGTTGCTCCCTTGTGCTGAGTTACCACCATGAATGGTGAAATTTGAAAGTAAAGTGGTGGACAGGGGTTTTTTTTAAGAAATAAACATCATGACATCAGAACTGTTACTCAGATAAGCTTTGCTATAGGATGTAACATCAGGGAGGGAAGCTGAAGTTACAGCATCGTCTAGACCAGGGGAAATCTTTTTTTTTTTTTTTTTTCAGGGGAAATCTTTATTCAGTGTGTCTGGGATGGAGTCTTTTTTTTTTTTTAATTGAGGTATAGTCGATTTACAATATTATCTTAATTTTAGATATACAACATAGTGATTCAAAATTTTTATAGATTATACTCCATTTATAGTTATTATAAAATATTGGCTGTATTCCCTGTGCAATACAGTATATCCTTATAGTTTATTTATTTTATACATACTAGTTTGTACCTGTTAATTCCCTACCCCCACCTTGCCCCTCCCCCCTTCCCATACCCCACTTGTAACCACTAGTTCTCTGTATCTGTGAGCCTGTTTCTTTTTTGTTATACTCAATAGTTGGTTTTATTTTTAAGTTCCATATATAAGTGATAACATACAGTATTTGTCTTTCTCTCTCTGACTTATTTCACTAAGTATAATACTGTCCAGGTCCATCCATGTTGCTGCAAATGTCAGAATTTCATTCTTTTTGATGACTGACTAGTACACACACACACACCCCCCACATCATCTTTATCCATTCATCTGTTGATGGACACATGGTTGCTTCCATGTCATGGTTATTGTAAATAATGCTGCTGTGAACATTGGGTTGCACATATCTTTTCGAATTAGTGTTTTCATTTTCTTTGGAGATATACCCAGGAGTGGGGTTGCTGGGTCATATGATAGTTCTATTTTTAGTTTTTTGAGGAACCTCCATACTGTTTTCCGCAGTGACTGCACCAATTTACATTCCTACCATTAGGGTACAAGGGTTCCCTTTTCTCCACATCTTTGCCAACATTTGGTGGTATTTATGGTCTTTTTATTTATTTATTTTGCCGCTTTGTGCAAGTTGTGGGATCTCAGTTCCCCAACCAGGGATTGAATCCGGGCCACAGCAGTGACGGCAGTGAATCCTAATCACTAGACTACCAGGAAGCTCCCCTATTTGTGGTCTTTTTGATGATGGCCATTCTGACAGGTGTAAGGTGATATCTCATTGTAGTTTTGATTTGCATTTCCCTAGTGTTAGCAGCGTTGAGCATCTTTCTTTGTGCCTGTTGGCCATCTATTTGTATGTCCTCTTTGGAGAAATGTTCATTCGGGTCTTCTGCCCATTTTTAATCTCGTTTGTATTTTTGATGTTGAGTTGTATGAGCTGTTTGTATATTTTGGATATTAACCCTTTATCAGTCGTATCATTTGCATATATTTTCTACCATTAAGTAGGTTGTCTTCCTGTTTTGTCAATGGTTAATGTGTCATTTAAGGCCAGTGTTTCCTTATTGATTTTCTGTCTGGACGATCTGTCCATTGATGTAATTGAGGTGTTAAAGTCCCCTACTATTATTGTGTTACTGTCAGTTTCTCCCTTTATGTCTGATAATATTTGCTTTATGTATTTAGGTGGTCCTATGTTGAGTGCATATATATTTACAATTGTTACATCTTCTTGGATTGATCCCTTGATCATTATGTAATGTCCTTCTTTACAGTCTTTTTTTTTTTAATAGATCTTTATTGGAGCATAATTGCTTCACAATACCGTGTTAGTTTCTGTTGCACAACAAAGCGAATCAGCCATATGCACACACATGTCCCCATATCCCCTCCCTCTTGAGCCTCCCGTCCATCCTCCCTCTCCCACCTCAAAGTCTATTTTGTCTGGTACAATATTGCTACCCCCACTTTCTTTTAATTTCTATTTGCATGGAATGCCCTTTTCCATCCCTTCACTTTCAGTCTGCATGTGTCTTTAGATCTGAAGTGAGTCTCTTGTAGGAAGCATGTGTACAGGTCTTGTTTTTGTGTCCATTCAGCCAGTCTATATGTCTTTTGATTGAAGCATTTAATCCATTTACATTTAAAGTAATTATTGATATATATGTAGTTACTGCCATTTGTTCATTGTTTTGGGGTTGTTTTTATAGTTCTTTTTTGTTCTTCTTTGTTCTTTTTCCTTGTGATTTGATGACTATCTTTAGTGCTATGTTTGGATTCCTTTCTCTTTTTTTGTCTGTGTATCTATTATACATTTTTGGTTTGCAGTTACCATGAGGTTTTTGTATGGCAATCTGTATATATATATGTGATTATTTTAAGTTGCTGATCTCTTAATTTCAAATGCATTTTAACAGCCCTACATTTGTACTTTCTTCCCCTCATGATGACTGTTTTTGGCATCATATTTTAAATCTATTTATTTTTTGTATCCCTTAACTGCTTATTGTGGATATAGACAATTTTACTACTTTGTCTTTTAACCTTCCTGCTAGCTTTGTTCATGGCTGATTTCCTATCTTTACTGTATGTTTGCCTTTACCAATGAGCTTTTTCTTTTCATAATTTCCATGTTTCTAGTTGTGGCCTTTTCTTTTTCACTAAAAAATTTCCTTTAACATTTCTTGTAAAGCTGGTTTGGTGGCACTGAACTTTTTTAGCTTTTGCTTGTCTGTAAAACTTTTGATCTCCATCAGATCTGAATGAGAGCCTTGTCAAGTAAAGTATTCTTGGTTGTAGGTTTTTCCCTGTCATCACTTTAAATATATTGTGCCACTCCCTTCTGGTCTGTAGAGTTTCTGCTGAAAGTCAGCTGATATCCTTAATGGAGTTTCCTTATAAGTATTGATAACTTGTTGCTTTTCCCTTGTTGCTTTTAATATTCTCTCTTTATCTTTAATTTTTGCCATTTTAATTATAATATGTCTGGGTGTGGTCCTCTTTGGGTTGATCCTGTTTGGGACTCTGTGCTTCCTGGATTTGGGTGACTGTTTCCTTTTCCAGGTTAGGGAAGTCTTTAGTTACTGTGTCTTCAAATATGTTCTCAGGCCCTTTCTCTCTCTCTCTTCTCTTTCTGGGATCCCTGTAATGTGAATGTTGGTATGCTTGTTGTTGTCTCAGTCTCTTAAACTGTCCTTATTTCTTTCTGTTCTTTTTTCTGTTCAGCATCAGTGATTTCCACTACTCTGTCTTCCAGCTCACTGATCTGTTCATCTGTGTCATTTAGTCTACTGTTGATTCCTTCTCGTGTATTTTTCATTTCGGTTATTGTATTCTTCATCTGTTTGGTTGTTATGTTTTCTAACTCTTCTTTAAAAACTTCTAACTTCTTGTTCTGTTTATTCATTTTTATTCTGAATTCTTTGATCAACTTTATAATCTTTACCTTGAACTGTGTCTCCACTTCACTTATTTCTTCTTCTGGGGTTTTATCTTGTTCTTTCGTTTGGAACATATTCCTCTGTCCCCTCATTTTGCCTAACTTACTGTATTTATTTCTGGGTATCAGGTAGGTTGGTTATGATTCATGACTTTGGAAAAGTGGCCCTTTGTAGGGGATGTCTTATGTGTCCCAGCAATGCACTCCCCTCTCGTCACCAGAGCTATATGCTATAGGGGCACCCTCCATGTGGGCTGTGTGGGTCATTCTGCTGTGGTGGGCTGATTACTGTGGGCAGCCTGGTGGGTGTGGCTGGCCTCTGGTCTGATTGGTTGCCAGGCCCTGCCTTGTATGGAGGAGCCAGTCACTGGTTGGCAGACTGGATCATGAGGTGGCCAGCTATGGAACCCTGGGAGGCTGGCCCTGGGGCTCGTGCTGGCTCACTGGAGCCAGGAGTCAGGTCCATGAGATCTGGGGCTGGTTCCCACCCACTGGTGGGTGAAGCCAGGTCCTGGGGTCTCACTGCAGGGCCCAGGGGTTCCAGAGCTGGTGTCAGACAGCTGGCAGGTGGGGTCATTTCCTGACACAGCTGGCTGCAGGGCCTGGGGGGTCTTGAAACTTGAGTTTACTTCCTGGTGGGCGGGGCTTGGGCTCAAGTGGTCCCAGGACTGGTGCTGGCCTGCTGGTGGGTGGGGCTGGGGCCCTTCTAGGGCTGATGCCTGCCCACTGGTGCACAGAGCTGGGTCCCAGGGTGTCTGGGTCTGTTGTCTGTGCACTGGTATGTGGAGTTGGGTCCTGGGCCCTCTGGTGGGCAGGGCTGTGTCCTGGGACGGCTGTGGGCTCAGGGGGTCTTAAGGGGGCGTGTATGAATGGCCGCTGCCAGTGTCTTTGTCCCCAGGGTGAGCTCCAGTTGCCACCTCCTTCTCTGGGAGACTCGCCACGACCAGTAGGTAGGTCTGTCCCAGGCTCCTTTCAAATTACTTCTTCTGCCCTGGGTCCTGGAGCATGAGTTTTTGGGTGCACCTTTTAAGAATGGAGTCTCTATTTCCCCCTGCCCTCTGGGACTCCCAAAGGTAAGCTCCACTGGCCTTCAAAGCCAAATGTTAATGGGGCTTGTCTTCCTGGCACAAGACCCTTGGGTTTGGGGATCCAGATGTGGGGCTCAGACCCATTGTTTGCTGGGAAGAACCTCTGCAGTTGTGATTATTCTCCCATTTGTGGGTCGCCCACCCAGTGGTGTGGGTCTCGACTGTATTGTGTTTCTGCACCCCACCCCACCCCTTGTCTGGTTGTGGTTTTCTTGGTATCTTTAGTTGTAGAAGATCTTTTGTTTGCTTCGGTCTTTTTGATCCATAGTTCTATAAATAGTTGTAATTTTGGTGTGCCTGTCAGATGAGGTGAGCTCAGAGTCTGTCTCCTCTGCCATCTTCTAAAATCTTTTTTTGGCTTCTGTAGTTTTTTAAGTGCCTCAGGTGATCCTGATGTGTAGACAAATTTGAAAACCGCTGAGATTTTGCCCCTGTTATTAATGACTTGGGCTGGGGTTGCCATTACAACAGGAATGGACATGTTCTTTCGTTTGTATCATATTCTTCAGCAGATATTGAGCATATTATGTGCCAGATACCATGCTGGAGACTCAGGTCAAACTCATGTTGAAATATGGAGCACTACTGTGGATCAAAGTGGTGTGGTAGAAAAGTAGAAATGTGAAGTTTTCAGAGGGCAGACATGGTAGTAGGGCATACAAATCTTAATTGTATATTGTTAGGTTGAGAAAAACCTTCCAAGAGACCATCCAGTTTTAAATGTTTGTTTTGAAGATGATGTTATGCCATGTGCTGTGGCTGAAGAGAAATTTAAAAACACACAGGTATGTTTGGTACAGGTATAACATTCAAATTTATTATATCAAAGAAGCATTAAAGGGCTGGAACTAGTCTCAAAAGATAAAAACAGTTTATACATTTTTTCAGCATTTATTGAGCACGCTAGCTGCTGGGAATGTGTTAGGGAGGAAAACACAGGAATAGTAAGTTTCTGCCCTCAGACTGCTTATACTCCAGTGGTTTGATGTATGATAATAGAGTGGCTTACACGGAGAAAGGGATATGAAGAGAAAGTACTCTCAGATGGAATAGGTATGAGGACATCAGCAGGAGGAGCAGTGAAGGCTTCACAGCAGGATGTGCAAAGGCCCTGGGGGCAGGAGCACCTGGAATCCACTTAGCTCACTGTAGTGGGGGTGGGGGAGGGGGGAACTAAGAATCTAAAAATCCACCAAAGGATTTTTAGAGCGATGGGAGGCATGGCCCAATTTACTCAAATAGAATCAGAAATATTTTACTGGGGGGGAGGGGTAGAAGTGAGATGATGATGAGGAAGAGGAGGCAATAAAAAGGAATAAGATGCCAAATCAGCAAGAACAGTTAAGGGCTGGTGAGGATCAGAGTTTGAGGGCCAGAGAGACACGAGGGCCCTAGTGCTAAAGATGTGTGGCTTTCACAGGCCCGTCTCCAGCTTTCAGCCTGTTTGCAACTGTGCTTGATTCCTGGCTTACGAAATGGTCATTCTTAAGAAGACAAAGAAGAATCTGAAGTAGAACTTGACTGAAGCTCAGAGCACAAGGTTTGTTTTAAGCCCTGAAGTAGCTCAATCTCGTCCTTCAGCTGCTGCTGCCTTTGTTCAGATAGATGAATTTTATTCTCTATTGCTATAATAAGAAAATGATTTCAGGTTATTCAGTAGTTTTATACACAATGCACTATTTCTAGCCTCTTCTGAAAGTGCATAGTACACAATGCTGTGCCCCAAATGAAAAGGATCTAGGGTCTTGTGAGCAGGAATTGATGCTTTTATGCTTTTGCTTCCTCTTCTAGTTCAGGATACAATTCTAGTATTTATCACACATAAAGCTGGTCTGTAAATCTTTAAAATTTTGTATACATTTATAGCAGAAAAGGCACTTCTGTATACTTTTGAGGATTTGAAAGCAGTAACTAAATAACCTTCATGCTACACAATATCCATGTTGAGAGGATGCCATTAGACTATCAAGAGTTAAGGGCAAATCTTTCAGAGAAATGCATCCAATTTTTAATGTTACATAAAAGCTTTCGGTTTTATTTAGAAATAGGAATGCTTTTATTGTGGAAACTTAGAAGCTACTTTAGTTAGGCTTTATAAATTATAGTATTAGTGGCAATTTTTTAAAAACCTCAAGAATATCTGTATACCTGCAGTTAACTTTCTGGAACACTGAAAAAGATGAATTGAGCAAAAGAGTCTTTATCAGTTGGGGTGTGAGAAGTTAAGTCTTTTAAGTTGGTTCTCATGCGATTCCAAATAGTGTCACCTCCAGGAGCTCACACCCCCCAAATACTACACTATACTGTATGTACTCCCAACTAACTTAACCTAGGTAGTGACATGTTCCAAACATGTTACTTTTATATGAAAGAAAAATAAACATACATGAAAGTCACCTACAAAATAAAGCTTTTTAGAAAAAAAATGTAAAGGCCTCTTAAAAAAAAAAAAAGGATATTCCCATAAGTCGTATGCAGACATTCTCAAGAGACTGGTAAAAAAAACACACTATTGTTGACTTTTTCTGCTGATGATAAATGTAATACAAAATTCAAATAGAAATGTGTAATATGAAAACAAAAATGAGAAAGGCTTGTGTATACTGAGACAGGAATATGAACTAATATTTTATCCACAGGGAAAATCTATTTTCCTAATATACTTGCTGGAAAGACAAATACATCTCTGGAAAAGAACAGAGTTTAGGGCACTGTTTGTGTACAACTTCAGGGGGAGCCATCTGCCTTAAACTCTGTGTCAACCTGTGCCCTCCACTCCCACCGGGATGTGCAGTGCACAGCCTGCCCAGCTGTGTGTGGCAGCCTTGATGGAGAAGTCAGGTCAGACTCATCAATGTGGAAACTTAGCCTGTTTTGAAGGCATCTGAAATAGTGGTGAAAGGACCACTGTTTGATGTTTTATGGAAAGGTTAACTCTGTTTCCACTAGGTTTTCTTTTTCAAAAGTTTCTTGGCTATTCTTTTTTTTTTGATGATGAACTTTAGAATCAATCACAACCCTTCCTCTCCCATTAGATTTGAAGATTAATGTTGAAAGAACTGAAATTTATACACATCATACCAAGTGAGAGGGAGACACTGCAGCATGGTTTATCACAGCCTCACCAGTTCCTGATTTCCAAACATGGTGCCCAAATACTTCCACTTTGCAATTAAATTTTTGTTTCCACTTTTTTAGATGAGTTCTTTTTCTGATTACAAAAGCATTGTGTGTATGTATAAAATGTGGAAAATACAATGAGCACTAAGACAAAAGAAATTACTATAATCCAGTCACCTACAGATAACTACTGTTTCCATTTATGTGCAGTTTTTCTGTGTGCATGTGTGACCCTGTGTATATATACTTTTTCTTCTGTGTGTGAGGGCTCATTGTTTTGTAATGGGCTTTTTCATTTAATGCAAGGGTGAACATTCTTCTAAAATAGGATTTTTATCACCTGAATAGTGTTATTTTAATATATATGATAAATGTTTATAAACTTGGCTGCTCAGTTATATCTCATACCTGCTTGAATATTTACAAATGCGTCTTCAAACAATCTGCAGTCAAAAAGTGAAGTCCCAATTTCTTCATAGTCTGGAGGAAGAAAAACATTTTCAGTTTTAATTTAAATAACTTACATAGGCAGAAACACCTCACAGAATAACCCTCAAAAAGGAAAAGCACACAGAGCAGCCATCCCCTGTGGACTGCAGTGGCAGCAGCCTCACCAGGGAGCTCGTTAGAAATGCAGATTCTTAGCACCTTTACTGGATCAGGACCTCCAGGGATGGGGCCCAGCCATCTGTTTTAACAAACCCCCCTGGTGGTTCTGAGGGGCATGCTCAAGTTCGAGATGTGCTTGGTCTAGAGACAAGAGTAAACGAACAAAAGAATGTCAAATGTCTGTTTGCTCTTAACTACACTTTTTGGTTTTGTCCTGTAGAAAAAAATCCCTTTCAAATAATCATATATTTTACATTGTTACCCAAAATACAGACTGTTGAGGTTTTTCCTTCTAAGACAGCTATACAGTCGACCCTTGAACAACGTGGGGTTAGGGATGCTGACCCCCGTGCAGTCACAAATCCAAGCATAACTAACTTCAGTCAGCCTTCCAAATATGTGGTTCCTCTGTATCTGTGGTTCTGTATCCACGGATTGTATAGTATTTTATTGCGTAGTATTTATTGAAAAAAATTCAGGTATAAGTGGACCCGTACAGTACAAACTCATGTTATGTGTTGACTGTATTTATAATAAAGTTTTTAAGCTCCTCACACAGGTTATGAGAAGGCTAAGTGGCTGTATACCTGCATGTACAAATGGAACTTCAGCGTCCCGAAGAGCTCTTTCTGAAAGGCCACATTTAACTAAACCAAACATCAACCAAAACATTAAAATTACTTCTTTCTTCTATACTTTACAGTATAAAAAAAGGCACTTGCTTGTTTAAGGAACAGAATTAGAGTCAAATCAAAACTAGCATAATGAATGCCATTCTCAGATCTTAGCAGCAAGCGTGCTCAGCCGCAGGGAGCGGGGGGAGCGCAGGTGTGTGACTGAACCTGGTGCTGAACTTGCCCGTTCCCTTGATGGTCACTCTCAGTTATGAACCTCTGGAAAAGACATTAAAACTTTCAGGGAATCGGTATTTTTTACTAAAGTAATGATTTTGTGAATTACCTACCTCCTGTTGATTTATAAAAAGACAAGAGATCTGGAACAATAAATTGTATTAAAGACTGAGATAAAGGATGTGAAGGCAATCTGGCTGCGACACCTGTCACCCCACTGATCGCCAGGGTTGATGCGGCTGATCTGGCTGGCTAGGCGGGGGTCCCCTTCCTCCCTCACCGCTCCACGTGCGTCCCTCCCAAAGCTGCGCGCTCTGTTGAAGAGGATGACCTTCTCTGATTGATAGAAGAGGACCGTTCTTCGGTCAAGGGTATACAAGTAGCTGCACTCCCCTGCTAGAACCTCCAAACAGGCTCTCAAGAATGAGATAAAGAAGGAAAAGAAAAAAGAAACAGCGCAGAAAGAAAATGTTTTCTTTTTTGGGGGGGGGGGGGTGTTGGTTTTGTTTAACATGTAGGTCTGTGAGAAGTCTCTATATGTAGAAATTTTGTTATTTCAATACCTGATTCTGAAGTGTTCTCATCCCTGAGTCTTTCTTGAATCAAATGAAGTTTGTCTACTATTTCTTCAAATAAAGCATTAAGAAGACCCGCTTCTTTACATTTCTTAAGAAAAGGAACTTTCACAATTGCATCTAAGAATAAAAAAAACATTTCAGAAGGAACTCGTCTGTCTCAGGACAGCTATCATACATCACTTTATGGTCACTTCTTCAGACTTTGCCTAATGGTGGATAAGCATTATTAGGTAATATGTATAGCACCTTTATCTTTTCTATTAATTGTAATTTCATCATACTTCATTTTTTCAAGCTGAAACAATGAAATGTTATAAAAAGTGAAAATAAAAATTTCTCTGCTTAGAATAATTATATGAATAAAGAGAATTTTCTAAAATTTAGCTTCAAATCTTTGAGATAACAGCCTCCCTCATTTTTTTCTGTCACAGTTGACTGTTATTATGGAACGTCTGTTTCCTT
>NW_020174268.1:6324844-6339517 GCF_003031525.2 Neophocaena asiaeorientalis asiaeorientalis | reverse complement strand
GTGGCATGTCATTGGATTTTGAACTCGGGCATCTCTGGCTTCTATATCAAGAGCTGTATCCTTTCTTAATACTGAAGAGCAGTTGGACCATCCCAACCTGTTATAAGTTATTTTGATCTGTTGGGGTTATGATGGAGTGAATAATTATGATAAAAGATTTCTATTCTTATAATTCATTACTACAAGTCTAGAATAATAAAGTGGGATACCAACTCTGAAATTCTAAATAATAAAGTGGGATACCAACTCTGAAATGGTACTAAGTACTGTAAGTCATATTCGTTAACAGACAAAACTTATAGCAAACCTGTGTATCTGCCATCCTTTTCCTTCCTATCCAATGCCATTCTTTCCGGTGGCTAAAAGGAGAGAAAGATCAAGATTACTTTACACTAATTTTTTACTGTTGACATTTAATACAGTAAGTCCTCTACATATGAATGAGTTCCATTCTGAGAGCACATTTGTAAGTCCAATTTGTTCGTAAGTCTAACAAAGTTAGCCTAGGTACCCAACTGACACAATCGGCTATATAGTAAGTACTGTACTGTAATAGGTTTATAATACTCTTCACACAAATAATACATAAAAAACAAACACAGAAAACAAAACATTGTTAATCCTACAGCACAGTACCTTGAAAGGTACAGTAGTACAGTACAACAGCCGGCACACGGGCTGGCATCGAGTGAAAAGGCAAGAAGAGTTAATGACTGGAGGAGGGAGAGGAGGTGGGAGATGGTAGAGCTGAAGGATCGTCAGCAATAGGGGATGGAGGGCAAGCTGCAATTTCACTCACGCCTGATGGTGATGGCACAGGTTCTGGTTCCTTGCTGGATTCAGTTCTCTTTACCACCTTGACAAAACGATCCCTTGATGTCTGGGTAGTAGCTTTTCTTTTCCTGTCATAGATGACATGGGAGCACTCGGTTGCATTCTTAACAGCTGCTGCAGTCTTCGTGTACTGTTCTACGTTCGGGTCCTGTGCTTGAAATAAAGTTACTGTACTGCTGTATATAGTACTGTAGAGTACACAAAAGCACAACCACTTGTAGAGGATGCACGCGTGTGACAATGTACTCCAGACACATGAATGTGATTAGACGTGTGAATGCACGTTTGCATCTTTGAAAGTTCGCAACTTGAAGGTTCGTGTGTAGGGGACTTACTGTATTGCATAAAATGAAAACCAAATTCAGTGATATGCTTATGGTGAAAATCATGTTCCATGTTCATATGTAGATGTAAACATCAAATGTGGTTTTGTTTTTGTCTGACAAAACATTAACAGGTGTAACAAGCACCTCTTGTATAAATAGGGTGAGAGGTTGCTGGCTCATATTAATTAAAGCTTACACGAGCTGTTGCAAATCCCCAAAACATTTTCATATGCTTTACACAGAATAGGAATCCAGAAAATTATGAATCACCAATTAGGTCAAATGTGGATCCTGCAGCTGGGAAATTCTTGGCTAGGTAAGGATGTTCCACTGCATCTATGCCTGTTTTAAGACCATAAACACCCTGTGGGCTCAGATCCTCTCACTGATTTGGTACCCAGGGATGTGTTACAGGAGCCAGGGGACAGTCACCTCCTGGAGGTTATGTGCTTGGATACCCAAGACACATCCAACTTCTCTTTAATATTCATCATCTATCATTGTGTCACCTGAAATTCAGAAGGTTAAAAAAAGACGTTGTATGGAGAAACTTAAAGCTATAATGAAATTAATTCAAATTACCTGTATAAGATTGCCTGTTGAGAGATGTTTTTTCCTCCCCCTTTTACTTTTCACTCCTGAAAAGCAAGCAGAAAAGTATAAATTATGTAGATACTGGAATCCATAAAGGAAAAGACTGATGCTGGACTACAGAAAATGTACAACTCTTATATGCCAAAGGTTATAACAAAGTCAAAAGATATGTCAAACTTAGATTAAATGTTTGCAAAAAAAAATGACAAAAGGCCCATTTTTAAAATATAAAAAGACCTTATAAATCAATACAAAAAAGGCAATTGGGTAGAAAAATGGGCAAATGGGTAACTGGAGAGAGGGTTCATTAAACAGAAAAATAAATTGGATCACAGGGAAACAATATAATTGATCAAAAGATAGGGGAATATACTCAGTTTCACCCATAAGTAAAGATACGCAAAGTAAAACAGAATTTTTCATTGATCAGATTAAGATGTATAATATATAATGTCTGCAAGGATTTGGGTCAGTGTGTACTGCTGGTGTGGCCTCTAGAAGATAATTAGCCAACAGTTACCCAAAGTTTCATTGTTTATACTCTTTGACCCAGCAATCTACTTACAGGAAGTCTTTCTAATAGTATTGTTACATAAAGGCACAAAGATGAGTGGAGGAAAATGTTAGCTACAGTATTAAATGTGATAGAAAAAAGCTGGAAATAACTTACATGTCAGTCACGCAGAGAGTAGTTCAACTGTGGTTCAGCTATACAACTGAATAATACACATAGTGGAATACTATGAAGCCTTTTAAAAATGAGGCGAGATCTACTTATACCCACTGATAGAGAAGAATTTCTAAGATATACTAAGTGAAAAAGCAAAATATAGTAGTAGGTATGTTTCTATACACAGAACATTTTTGGAAGAATTCGAAAGAAACAACGATGGTTTCCTCTGGGGAGAGGATTTGTTACAGTGTTATAATCTGCTTTTTAAAACGAATACATTATTGTCATCTTTCCCTGTCAGTGAACACTGACAGCAATGTTTTTGATAGTATTTCTGATAAGTTGCAAGGGGAATGGCTGAAGGGTAATGCTATTGTTTAGAGAGCGTTGCTTACCACCACAAAATGCAGCTGGCATGACAGGGAACTAATAAGCCTTTCCCAAAGAGGGCCGACTCCTGTCCACAGAGAGCATTCCACATCTTGTGTTGGCAAGACTGCTCTTCCGGCAGTACACAAAGGTCAGGTAACCCCAGGTAGCCAGGACCCAATTTTCCTCAGAACGGAAAGGCTAATCGTGCATTCTTAGGAGAATTGCATTCAGGGAACATACAGCACTTTATCAATTTTATCTACTGAAAATTCTGATAGTCTTCTCAGAAGACAAGTAGTCACAAAAGTCAAAGCTTCTTACCATGTTTTGGTTCGGTCCGCTGACTGTAGTGAGAATGGAGGACACCAGACAAAGGCTTCACTGAGAGTAGGTCTAGTTCGCGGAGAAGAAAAAGTTTAGTTCATTATACTGCACTGACAATTTTAAAAGTATGTAACATTTTGACTCAAAAATTTGTATTTTAACTTAGGCCAGTAAATCAGATTATTCCATGTCTTACCGAAGGCTTACCTTTCTTTAAACCCACAACACTACATTTTATAGACTTACCATTTTGAAGGTCAGCATGTTGTTGGCACAATACTCTGAAAACATGAAATTTCAAAGAGTCAAATAACTGTATTTACACTTTTCAAATATTATGCCTATTGCACTGTAATTTAAAAGGGAACTAATCTGTTTTTCATGCGGGCTTAACCTTAAATATTTATTTGTTAAAAAGAAAATTGCTGTTCAAGCCTGTGTAGTTACTGACAGACATCAAGTGTAGATGGACCCTGTGCCAGCATCCCCTGTGCCCTTGAACCTTGGACAGGTCAGCGTGCTCTCTGCAGGGGTGAGTGCTGACTACATATTTTGAACAATACTTGTTCATATACAGTGGTCAGTGAGATTTTACTGTATAAAGAAAATAAGAGATCCAACAGCTAAGACACAAGTTTTCATCTGACTACACAAAGTTCTGCTGACTTTCAACAATAAGCACAAAATTGCATGCGTTATCTGACGGGAAAGTAGTTTTCTAACTCAACAGGCATCTCCCCCAGATCTTAGATTTGAACTGCATGAGCTTAGAACTAATCAGTGCCCTAGAAGAGAAGGAAGAAGCAGAGCAGCTAGAGCAAAGAAGTGCAGTGAGTAAACCTGAAGGAGCTGCTCAGGCCCTGTTTTCTCTCCAGCCTTTCTTCCTCCGCAGCCCCCAGTTCCCTTCCTTATGGTGCTGACCCTCATGATGCAGGGTCCCCCTCACCTAGGGGAATGTATGAACTCTTCCTGTCGTACATCAGTTCCCACCTCTTCCATGCAGTCCTCACAGCACCCCACCTGCCCACCCCCAATCGATATTAATCTCCTCGCCCTTCAGATTCTGGTTTCTCAGCACTTTTGTTTGCCAGGTACTTATTTTTTTTTTTTTTAAATTTAAAAAATTAAAAAAAAATTTTTTTTTAATTTTTTAAAAAGTGGAGATGTGATGAACTCCCATGCTCCCAACCCATCACCCGTTTTCAACAATTATCAACTGAAGTCCAAGCCAGTTTCATGTAAATCCCCTCCTGCTCCCATCAGGCCATGTGCTCCTACTAGGTTTGACGTTCTGGTCCTCCTGTGAGGTGATACTTTAGTTCACGTCTTGTTTCTCTTTATATTCTCACTATACCTAACAAGGGGTCTCGTGCATGACAGCCACTCCGAATGTTTAAATTCAATTTAAAAATGAATAAAAGTTCACCTGACACTTGATAAAACTATGATAAAGAAGATTATTTTATGAGTCTCTATTCATTGGTTCTACTAATATATGATCAGTATTTTTTCAGACTTTAAGGTATAGCAGGAACTTGACTCCTTTTTGTTTGACCTTGTAGCTCTGCTAATAATAGTCTTTCTAGTGGGTGTTTTAGGTCTTTGGAGAAGTCATAATAAAATAAGCTCTTTGGGAAGGTAAATAATAAAAGTGATACAGAATATTTCAATTCATGAGTTTCTCAGCAAATCAAATATAAAAAGAATATAAAATTAACATATTTACACATTTCCTGTCTAGTCTCAAGCAAGAAAATACCTGTGTAAAATCAGATTTTAAATTATTTAACAAACTTCTTTGAATGTTAGGCTTGCCCACATTTTAGGATATATGGCTGCTAAGCTTAAAGAGGATATGGTGTCAAAGAGCAAAGACTCTGGAGCCCTGAAGCCCAGCTCTGCCTCTTACCAAATGTGTGGCCTGGGTACAAATTACTGTCAGGGCCTCAGTTTCCTCATCTTTAAAATGGGGATAATAGTACCTACCTTACTGGGCTATTAGAGTATTAAACGAAATAACATTTGTAAAGTACTTTGAAGTATTCCTGGCATAAAGTAAGTGGTTAAAAGATAAAGTAATAAAATAGTTCTGGAACACACTGATAAAATTGGGGATATATGCCCACAGGGGGGAAAAAAATCTACCCTCCATATGGAATTTTAAAGTATCATTTAGGAATGTAACAGATCTTACAAAAATCATATTAAAAATAATCCTCTGCGAGGGATAAATTCGGAGTTTGGGATTAACATGTACATACTACTATATATATCAGTAAAATAGGTAACCAACAAGGACCTACTGTATAGCACAGGGAACTATACCCAATATTTTGTAATAACCTATAAAGGGAAAAGAATATATATATATATGGGTATAACTGAATCACTTTGCTGTACACCTGAAACTAACACAACACTGTAAATCAACTACTTCAATTAAAAAAATAAAAAATAAAAATAATTCTCTCATAACACTAATCCTATTATTCAGATACTATGCCTGAAAAATATGTATATGTTTCACTGAAATTTAAAATGTCCAGTTCAATCAGAATCCATTCATATGCCCCAAAGAAGTGAGAAGTGTCTGCCTGGCTTGTCAACATTAGACCATCGTTCTCTGTTTTATTCCATCTCATAACTTTAAAAAGGTCAAACCTAACCTTTTGACTGTTATTTCCTTCACCTTTATGTGACATATTCTAGACTGCATCTACGTACAAAAAAGAGTTCGCTGAACATGACCTGAATCAATTAAAAACTGGGTTTACTGATTTCTTCTGACTAAACTGTATAATGACTTAACTGAACTGACTTCTTTCATCAGAAGGAAGATCACGTTTCTTCCTGGATAAAACAAATATAATTGTTTTGGACTTGAAATATGCCTTACTGGATCAAAGTTAACATTAAAGAATTATTGAAAAACAAGGAGCAATATTTCAAAGCCAAAGGCAACACAAACAAGGTGTAAATTTCTTCAAGGACTTAATGACTGATAACTGTATTTGCTGCATAGTTTCTTTTTCATTTCTAGAGGCTATTTATAGTTAAGAGGGTGGTGAGAGTGATGGGAAAATACATTCATCTGGAGACAAGATGGGTAAAGCATGGACCTAGAACTAACAAGTCAGGCTCCTTTCCTGTTTACAGAAAAGAGTGAGTGTGAACTGGTTCCCGGCCTTGTGGCCACCTGTTAGGTTGCTTGTGCTACCATGTCAACCAGTGCTTTCTATGAGGAAAGAAAGGATGCAGGGAGAGTAAAACCCAAAACAAAACCAACCCTGCTTCTTTTCTTCTTATGACACTTAGGGAAGGTACTTTCAAGTTAGGTTCCCAGCTGGGCATCTCCCAAACCACATTCTTACTTGGAAGTCATTTGCATAAAATTAGCTTTAAAAAGCCTCCTTGGGCTTCCCTGGTGGCGCAGTGGTTGAGAGTCCGCCTGCCGATGCAGGGGACGCGGGTTCGTGCCCCGGTCCGGGGGGATCCCACATGCCGCGGAGCGGCTGGGCCCATGAGCCATGGCCGCTGAGCCTGCGCGTCCGGAGCCTGTGCTCCGCAGCGGGAGAGGCCACAGCAGTGAGAGGCCCGCGTACCACAAAAAAAAAAAAAAAAGTCTCCTTGTCCTTATTCCAATCCCCCAAACGTGGCTTTAAAACTGTTTTATTAAATACCTGTAAGTTCCTTTAGATCCATCAGCTTGTAGAACTGCGTGGTCACTCTTGGCACAGAAAAAGTGGTAATTCTTGAGACAGGATTTTAAATCACATCCCACGGTGGCTCCTGCTTTCCCACAAAATGTGCATTTCTACAGAAGAACAGATTTTACTGAGTAAGCACCTGATTTTTCAGAATCTTTGTTAAAATTTAAAGTTAAAGATGTCATCAAATATTATTTTTAAGTTGGCAGCCCTAATGTCCTCAGCTACAAACACTGGGTCCTGACATTCAGCTGCTCATTTTGAAATTTCAGCAAAACCTCAACTAACTGGACTGTTTTGTAATGATCTGATTAAAAGCAGAAGACCCTTTTTGTTTCCAAAAAAACCCCTCTCCTCTCTTTTTAAAAGAGATTTCTAAAAAGCAGGGTTGGCAACACTGTCCAGCTCTAGGCAAGAGGTTCTGTTGAGGACACTGAGCCTGTGGCCAAGGTCAGCTCCTGGCAGTGCCACTAACAGCTGTGTGATCTCAAGCCAGTCCCTTCCCCTCTCTTAGACCCGAATTCCTCCCTGGGGATCACAGTGCCTGTCTTACAGAGGCACTACTGAGGAGATGTGAGAGAAAGGAAGTGAAATCTCTTTGGCATCTATGTAGAAAGGCCAAAAATGTAAAAAAAAACAAAAAAACAAAAAAGCCCCTGAGGAATAAGTTTTTTTCTTAGCTCAATTCATTTGATCTCTTGCTTTTATATATCAGTCTATTGGTCTGCTAGGAAGGTGGCGTAGAGATGGCTAGGAGGAGAGTACGTGGCCACAGAAACCTGTTTGGGGGAATCTGAGCCATGACCACAGCTGGTTTATATCATGCTCTGGCTGAATGACGTGGGCGCACAATGAAACCACCTAGCAAAACAGGAGGTGACAGCTCACACAGTATCCCAAGGTCAGCACAAGCAACTATATAAATAAAGGAAATTTAATTGTGGGTGAGAAATTAGATTGTGCAAAAGGCAGAATTTGAAGTCAGAGCGCAAAGAATGATCATTTAGTGTTGGGGGGCCATCTGACTATATGTATAGGAAAGAAAGTTAGATCCCTACCTCACAATATATTCCCAAATAAACTCCATGTGGATTAAAGCTTTAACTATATAAAAAATAAGTATTTTTAAAAAGCTGCAAAAAATTAGAAAATAGAAGAAAAGGACAGTACTGAGGCTTTCTAAGCAAGGCAGGAGACACCTTGAAAAAGACTGACAGATTTGACTATATAAAAAATTTAAGCTCGACTTTTAAGGTGATAGATACCATTTAAAAAAAGGGAAAAGACTGTTTGCTGCATAGTAGATAAAGGGTAAGACTCTGATAGCCCACAGAAAAATGGGAAGAGAATACAAACGGGGATGATGGCGGACAAATGATGTGCTGTTTACTGAGGAGAAGTGAGCAGGTTTGGATGGATCGTGTGTGTGAGTGTATAGGGGATGGAACTATTCTTTTCCGGCCAGTTTAACATGAGAGGCTATTACCTATCCAGGTAGGTATGTCGGGTTGGTCATCGGGGCTGGAGATAAGAGTGGTATTGAAGCCATGGGAACTGGATGAGGTCATGCAGGAAGGATGTTCAGATTGAGGAAGGAGCCCAGGAAAGAGCCTTGGGCACTCCAAACTGTAGAGGTTGAGCAGAGGAGGAAAAACAGCCAAGGCACCTGAGAAGCAGCAGCCAGAAAGGTAAAAGACATACTAGCAGCATATGTCCAGGAAGTCAAAAGAAGCAACTGCTTCAAGATGCAGGGCAGGGACCACTGTGCGATGATACTGCTGCCAGGTCAACTAAGGTCAGACAAGTGACACTGTAAATGACCAGCTCTTTGTGTATAAGGGAGAGTTTTGGGTTTTTTTTAAAGATGACATGATCAGTTGATCATGTTTATATGCTGACAAGAATAATCAATTAGAAAGAAGGGATACTGATGTGAGGGGGTAGAGGAAAATGCAAGAACCTAGTCCTTAAGGAGGGAAGGAGGACGGCTCCAAAGCCCATGTGCAGGGTTGGCTTTGACAGGACAGAAGTCTGAGAGTCTGGGGACAGGCTGGTGGGCAGTGGTTTGGACAGTAGGGGTTCCTGTCTAGTCGCTTCCATTTTCTCGGTAAGAATCTGGCAAAGAAATGTACAACACCAGGAGTGAACCCTAATGTAAACTATGGCCTTTGGGTGTTTCTGATGTGTCAATGTGGTTCATCAGTTGTAACAAATGTCCCCTCTAGTGGAGGGTATTGATAAAGGGGAGACTGTGAACATGTAGGGGCAGGGGGAATACAGGAACTCTCTGTACCATCCCCTCAGTTTTCCTGTGAACCTAAAACTTCTCTAAAAAAGAAAGTCTATCCAAAAAAAAAAAAAATCAGGGATAGTCCTCAACTTGGCATGGAGAAGTTGGGGTGGAGCAAGGTTTTAAAGAGGGATGATAGGATGTGAAAGAGTAAATGTGAAGGGTGGAGGATGAAGTGCTGGTTGTCTGTTTGAGGTTTATGGCCATGAATCTAAGATCCCTCAAAACACCTGTGGGTTTTTCTCCGGTTAACCGCTCAACTGCCAGCGCTACTCAGCTCCTGCGGGCATCAGACAGACACACTTCCCCAGGCTGGGGCTCTGCTCAGTGAGTAAGCAGGGTGTCCAGGGGGTTTGCAAGGGAGTGACTGCTGTGCTGGACCGTGGCCAGGGATCACTGAAGAGCTGCTGGAGCTGGCTGAGCCGGGAGGATTGGGATGATTACTAAAGAGGGGTAACGTGCAACCTCTCCAGTGATCAGGGAAATGCAAGGTAAAACTTTCTGAGACTGGCAAAAATTAACAAGGTTTGAGATGTTCATTTTCGTCACAGGCTGGGAGAAGTGCTCTTTCATCCACTATGTACAGAAGCATAAAGTGGTACAGTCTTTCTGGGGGATAGTCTGTCAGCATGTTTCAAAGATTTTAAAGGGAATTCTCTTTGACTCAGCTGTTCCACTTCTAGGAATGTGCTGTATAGCACCAATCAAACCAACACACGAGGATAATGCACAAAGATGTTTTCTGCAGCATTCGCTATCACAGTGAAAAACAGTGTCAATTCATTATCTAAGGACAGGGAATGGCTTCACGCCTTCCAGTACATCCTGTGGAATTCCATGAGGTCAGTGAAGAGAATGCCAGGGACAGTCCTATGCTTATGGTTTCATGAATGTGCCACATCATCTTTCTTACCTTCCACGCTTTTGCACACCCTGTTCCCTCTCTCTGAATTTCCCCTTTCCCCATCCTCATTCCCCCCCACATTCCCAACTAGGAAGGCTCCCTGAGCCCCAGCTGTGCTGATCTGCCTGCTCACTGAGCGGCCCATGCTGACGTTTCTCAAAGCACATCAGGCGATGTGGAAATTGCCCATGTATATGCTGACATCCTGCAAGGACTAAAAAAATGTTTGTTCCAGGTCACTAACCTGACTGTGGATTGTGGTGGTGGGTAGGGTGTTAGCACTCACGCTTGCTGTACCACTGATTAAGCTGCGAAGGGCCTGTCACGGAGGGAGTCTACTACAGCAGACCCAGTAGAGCAACTACTCAGCATTCTTCCTTCCCAGGGGGAGCTGACCCCAGCTCCGAGGGTAGATCCTGATTAGTTATGGTCGCCTCTAGCAATCGGTGCAGAAAGAGGGGTGTGGCCTAATTAAACTTTCAGAAGGGCTCTTAATCCATGCTTGGGGATGAACTTTCTCTTGTGATAGGAGCAAGAAAGCCTGATGCTTCAGCTGCTGCCTGTGGCCACCCTATGATCACAAAGGGACCAGCTGATGTTGTGGACAGGAGGGCAGAAAGGATGATGGGCATGATCCTTCATTGAGCCACTGAATCAACCAACCGCGAAGTCAATTTTTCCTCTGGCTAAGTTAAGAAAATAAGCATCACTTTTTTTTTTTTTAAAGCCAGTTTGTTCCTTCCACTTATAGCCAAAGCATTCTAACTCATATCTACTTTGCCGATGAAGCATATTGTAGTTTATTTCAAAATATTAAAATATTCAACTGAATCTAAGTTTCCAATATAGGTCCTCCTTCTTTCAGCTCTCCACGTTGCATCTCTATCCCCTGGTTTATCAATCAAATAGACTTTCTTTTGAAAGCATCACCAAGAGTTTGTTCATCTGAGTAACAGAATCATTTATACTTACCAACTTCCTTCCTCTCTTGACTTCTTTCTTTACTGATTCCACATCAAAATTTCTATCATGATTGAACGGATCATGATCCTCACATTCCACAAGCGCCGAGGAATACAGCTGCAGATTGGGAAAAGAAAAAAGCCAGAGTATGCGCAAAGTAATGTTGAAAGCTGCAAGTCAGAAAATGGTACCAAAAAGTACTCACCAGGAGTGGAAGATGGCTTGCGCGTAGAACAGTGACCACCTTTTGGTGTGTGTGAGCAGATCTCAAGTCACCCTGCTTTTCTTTGGGAGTTGTCCTGATCCCCAGACATGTTTTATACTGCATAACCCTGACCCCCAGTGGCTAACTGGACCTGGTCGGGGCCCTGACCCCAAGCTGGGCCAGTCAAAGTCCCTATCCTAGGGGACTAAAACAGGCTCTGAGCCACATGGTCAGAGCAAGTCAGTCAACAAAGAGAGGAAAACAAAAATGAGGGCTAGAGAGGAAATCCTGGGTTCCTGATGGCTTCCCAGCTCCTGGGTGCCTGTCTTCAGGAGCCAAAAATTGCCCCTGCAACTTATTGCAAAGCCCCTTTTATATTTAGGTTGGCTCGCGCTTCTAAAAGTTTCTTGAAACCAAAAGAATCCAAACTACCTCTGAATGAAAGATCAACATTACACATACACTTAAATAATAAAGGGCGTGAAAAACATAAGATAAAAAAATTTTGACACTGGCACAGGCAAAGATTTCTTATAAAAAGCAGAAAGAAAAAGTTATTAAGTTGGAATTCACCAAAATTAAAACTTTTTGCTCTTTGAAAGACATTGCTAAGAAAACAAAAAGGCAAGCCAGAAATTGGGAGAAAATAGTCACAATTCATATATCTGACAAATTATATCGAGAATATAGGGAAAACTCTTGCCACTCAGTAAGACAAATAATTCAGTTAAAAATGGGCAAAAAACCTGGACTCTTCAGAGAAGGAGAGTTACAAATGGTGGATAAGCACGTGAAAAGATGCTCAAAATCATTAACCCTCAGACAAATCAAAGCCACAATGAGATACCAATACACACTCACTAGACTGGTTAGAATTAAAAAGACTGAAAATACGAAGTGTCAATGAGGGTGTGGAGCAAATGAAACTCTTACACATTGTTGTAGAAGTGTAAAATGATGCAATTACCTTTAAAGTTAAACATACATTTACTTTTTGACCCAGCATTCCTCTTGTAGGTATTCACTCAAGAAATAAAAGCATTATTGTCCACATTTAAAGAAGGCAACAGTATACAATGGAGAAAAGACAGTCTCTTCAATAAGTAGTGCTGGGAAAACTGGAGAGCTACATGTTAAAAAATGAAAATAGAACATCTTCTCACATCATATACCAAAATAAACTCAAAATGGATTGAAGACCTAAATGTAAGACAGGACACCATAAAACTCCTAGAAGAAAACATAGGCAGAACACTGACATAAATCGTAGCAATTTTTTTTTTGGATTTATCTCCAAAGGCAAGGAAAACATAAGCAAAAATAAACAACTGGGACCTAATTAAACTTAAAAGCTTCTGCATCAACAAACCATTGAAAAAACAAAAAGACAACCTACTGAATGGGAGAAAATATTTGCAAACGATATGACCGGTAAGGGGTTAATATCCAAAATATACAAACAGCTCATACAACTCAACATCAAAAAACAACCTGATTAAAAAATGGGCAGAAGACCTGAATGGACATTTTTCCAAAGAAGACATAAGATGGCCAACAGGCACATGAAAATATGCCCAACATCGCTAATCATCAGAGAAATGCAAATGAAAACCATAAAGAGATATCACCTCACACCTGTCAGAATGGCCATCGTCAAAGAAGACCACAAATGTTGTTGAGAGTGTGGAGAGAAGGGAACCCTCCTGCACTGATGCTGGGAACGTAAACTGGTGCAGCCACTGTGGAGAACAGTATGGAGTTCCTCAAAAAACTAAAAATAGAGCTACTGTGTGATCCAGCGATTCCACTGCTGGGTATATATACAAAGAAAATGAAAACACGAATTCAAAAAGATATATGCACCTCAGTGTTCATAGTAGCATTATTTACAGTAGCCAAGGTATGGAAGCAACCTAAGTGTTCATCAACAGATGAATGGATAAAGAAGATGTAGTGTGTGTGTGTGTGTGTGTGTGTGTATATATATATATGTATACATACACACACATACACATACATACAATGGAATACTATTCAGCCATAAAGAATGAAAGTTTGCCATTTGCAACAACATGGATGGATGTGGAGGGTATTATGCTTGGCGAAATAAGTCAGACAGAGAAAGACAGATACTGCATGTTATCCCTTATATGTGGAATCTAAAAAAATTAACTAGTGACTATAACACAAAAAAAGTGTATGTCCACATGAAGACACATATTCAGATCTTCACAGATTTATCCTAGTATCTTCAAACTGGAATTAATGTCTATTAACAGGCAAGTGGATAAACAAATTGTGACAGAGCCATACAATGAAATACTGTGCAGAAATAAAAAGGAACAAAATACACATACAAGAAGCAACATGGATGAATCTCCAAATACTGTAATGAGCAAAAGAAGCCAGACACACAGAATACATACTGTAGGATTCCTTTCATGTGGGATGAGAAAGACAGGCTCAAGCTATAGAAGCTGGGGTGGGGAGGAAGTGGCTACAAGGAGGCATGAGGGAACCTTCTGGGGTAATGGAAATGTTCTGCATCTTGATGGTGGTGGTGGTTACGTTGGTAAATACATGACTTAATACTCTCTGAACTGTACACTTAAAATGGGTGTTTTTTTTTTTTTTTTTGCAGTACGCGGGCCTCTCACTGCTGTGGCCTCTCCTGTTGTGCAGCACAGGCTCCGGACGCGCAGGCTCAGCGGCCATGGCTCACGGGCCCAGCCGCTCTGCAGCGTGTGGGATCTTCCCGGAACGGGGCACGAACCCGTGTCCCCTGCATCCATCGGCTGGCGGACTCTCAACCACTGCGCCACCAGGGAAGCCCAAAATGGGTGCTTTTTAAATGTAAATTATACTGACAACGTTAACTAAAAATAGCAAATTAACATTAACAGTATATTAGAATAAAACATCACAATCAAATAGTGTTAATCTCCAAATGGTTTAATAGCAGAAAATAAACAAGCACGTAATTTATCACTAACAGATTAAAAGGAGAAAATTTGAGACATGAAAACCAAATGTAACCTGTGAATCGGAATCTTTTGTTATAAAGTTATTAGGACACTTGAACCTGAAACCTGGGTGGTTTGAGGATTAGATCGTAGTAATATATTAAACTCCTGATTTTGATGGTTACATTGTGATTATGTGAATGTCCTTTGTATAAAATACATACTGAAGTATTCAGGAAAGATAACGCATCATGTCTCAAATTAATTTCAAATGGTTCTGTAAACGAAAATAATCACTAAACAGTCTATAATAAGAATAGAAAAGAGTTTTATTTGAGCCAAACTGAGGACTACCCTGGAAGCCCACTTCCCAGATTACTCTGAGAAACTGCTCTGGAGAAGCACTGTTTCCAGCACAGTTTTATATCTTGTCAGAACAAAGAGCAATAAACGAGTCAGGGTTACATTTCTTCAAGGTTATAAAAAAAAAAAAAAAAAAAAAAAAAAGACCAAATGTA
>NW_020174268.1:6255879-6324778 GCF_003031525.2 Neophocaena asiaeorientalis asiaeorientalis | reverse complement strand
TTAAAAAAAAAAAAAAAAAAAAAAGAACAGACTAGCATGTACACAGTGAGTCAGTATGGCCTTGGAACCTGGGAGGGGAGTCATCATCAAAGGAGTACCAGCATTGGCATCCCAGGAGGAGGGGCATATAATCTTTATTTTTAACATGGACATTCTTTACTTCTGGTCAATGTGTCCTTTTCTCTAATAATTAAAGCAGATGTACAGTGTATATTTGATAGGCCACAAACAGGCTATTTTAGTTAGCATAAAATTCAAGTTAACGTGTGTATAAGCCAGAATGACTTCCCTATATCTAAATATGTGAATATTTCTTTCATCAGTTCCAACAAAAAAGGTACTTTGTACTGTATGTGCAACTTTTCTGTAAGTTTGAGATTAAAAAAAAGTTGTGTATATAAAAAATAAAGCATCGGACTTCCCTGGTGGCGCAGTGGTTAAGAATCCGCCTGCCAATGCAGGGGACACATGTTCAAGCCCTGGTCCGGGAAGATCCCACATGCCGCGAGCAACTAAGCCCGAGAGCCACAACTACTGAAGCCCGCATGTCTAGAGCCTGTGCTCTGCAACAAGAGAAGCCACCGCAATGAGAAGCCTGCACACCGCAACGAAGAGTAGCCCCCGCTCGCCACAACTACAGAAAGCCCGAACGCAGCAACGAAGACCCACCACAGCCAAAAATAAATAAATTAATAAATTAAAAAAAAATAAAGCATCTAGCATTGTGCATGGCCAGAGAAAGAGAGTGAAAGAAGCCAGAAGAGCATTACAATAGATGCAGAAAAAAGCATTTCATAATATTCAATACTTTAACTTGTAGCAAGCTAGAAATAAGAGGAAACTTCCTAATTTTAATAAAGTAAAAGTATTAAAAAGCTAAAGTATGCACAAATTTAATGATAAAACCTAGAAGCATCCCAGTAATATAAAAAACAAGACAAGGCTCACTAAAATGCTTTTAATCACCATTATAACACAATGTTCTAGAAAAATGCAGTAAAATAAGAAAAAGAAATTAAGAGGCCCAAAAATTTAAAGGAAAAAAAGTTGTCTTTATTTAAAGATGAGGATCGTCCAAATAAAATATCCAGGTGAATCTGACTTTTAGATTTGAGAGTTTGGCAAGATTGTTGGATGAGATAAAAAATAAATAAAAATTGACAGTGTTTGTGTATACCAATAATAGTTCACTTTAAAACTGTATTAACAAGGACTTCCCTGGTGGCACAGTGGTTGGGAGTCCGCCTGCCAATGCGGGGGACACGGGTTCGAGCCCTGGTCCGGGAGGATCCCACATGCCACAGAGCAACTAAGCCTATGCGCCACAGCTACTGAGCCTGCGCTCTGGAGCCCAAGAGCCACAACTGCTGAGCCCGTGTGCCACAACTACTGAAGCCCGTGCGCCTAGAGCCGCAACTAGAGAAAGTCCACATGCAGCAACGAAGACCCAACGCAGCCAAAAATAAATTTTTTAAAAAAAGATCTAAAAGAATGTATTAACAAAACAAACAAAAAAAACAAACCCAGGAACAGACCTAACCCAAAGTTCTAGACCTCTATAGAAAAAAAAAATTGTTGGACATTTTTGAAATTCATCAAAGACGACCTGGGCGTCCCTGGTGGCGCAGTGGTTGAGAGTCCGCCTGCCGATGCATGGGACACGGGTTTGTGCCCCAGTCCGGGAGGAGCCCACATGCTGCGGAGCGGCTGGGCCTGTGAGCCATGGCCGCTAAGCCTGCGCGTCCAGAGCCTGTGCTCCGCAGTGGGAGAGGCCACAACAGTGAGAGGCCCGCGTACCGCAAAAAAAAAAAAAAAAAAGCCAGGGTTTATCATAAAATCATAGTAATTAAGGGTGTTGTACCAGCTCATTAGTCACTGATAATCTGCCTGTTTAGATGGCCTGTTTGAACTCTCATGCTTTGGAGACCTAACTATTCTTCCAAAAGATAGCACTGAGAGTACCATGTTACACTCTGTGTGATCTCTGCTAATGGCACTTCGGAATTGTATTAGTTAAGTCATTTTAGACATAACATCACTGTGCATCCAACTGTCAGGTATTGAGTTATCAGCAATTTGAAGAAATAAATTTTGAGGAGGTATCGGAGGAAGGAATACGTTTCATAAAACATTACAATGAAGCTCATGACTGACTTTTGAATAGTAGGAGTTTTAAGTATGCTGTTAAAAATCTGTAAGGGACAGTTAAGAAAATTATCAGATTGTAAGAGAAACGTGTGAGCTCGCCAAACAAGGATTTCAGTGTAGATTCTGTCTTTATCAAATGAAGTTAAAGGAACAAGTTATAGTTAAAGTTTGAATGGAAGAGCCTGCCATTGTTGTTCCACATCTGGTTGTTGCCGTTCACATTCCTTTACTGAGCCTACATCTTCATAAGCTTTTTGGCAGGTATACATCGAACACTTCTGTTTCATGGTCAAGACAGGATCAGAGGCCATGGATACTGACAATTGATTTGTCTCTTTTCTTCTTTTTCCATGACTGTATCTACTGCCTCATCTTGATTTACAAGCAAAACCTAGAAAACCTACAAAAATAAGTGTTTTGTGGTTTATCTAGGAATAATACAGAAAATATTGCTTGTTATTTTTGGTGAAGAAAATCAATTTTGTTTGGTTTATTTCAACCTAAATAAAATGCGAGTTTTGTATAAAAGAAAAAAAAAAGAGTGTTGTACCAGCTCAGGAATACACAAGTGACCAATGGAAGAGAATGGAGAGCCAGAAAGAGATCTGTGCACATATGACAATACTGTTAGAGCAATGGATTAGCATGAGGGTTTGAAACTAGATAGCTGGGTGAGAGTCCCAGCTCAGTCACTTACAGCCCTGTGACCTTGGGCAAGTGATTTAATTTCTCTGTGCCTCAGCTTTTCCACCTTTAGATTGGGCATAATTATAATACCTACCTCTTAGGGTAGTTGTGAGGATTAACAGTCAATCCTGTTAATCTCCCAGAGCTCCTAGGTTAAGCTCCCAGAACATTACCTTACACAGTGAACACCAAATAATAACAGTTATCATTATTATCACTACAGATCAGTGAGGAAAGGATAGATTTTTCAATCATAGTGCTGGGGAAGGTGGTTAATCGCATTAAAAAAAAAACTAAAAGTAGGTCCGTACTTTACACTATAATCCAAATAAATTCCAGTTGGATCAAGAAGCTAAATGAGAAAAGCAAAATTTTTAAACTTCTTGGAATAAAGACAGAACCTTAGTTTGGAAAAGAATTTCTTAGGGGAAAAATCCTACAAATTATAAAGGAAAATAATGATGAACGTTAATTACATCACAAGCTTCTGTATGACAGAAAGCACCATAAATAAAATTAAGAGCAAACATATATAATAAAGCATTAGAATTTATTTATATGTGAATAAATACATATAAGCAAAACTAAGATCTCAAAGATAAAGTGTAGTCTATGAACACAAGTCACAGAATCGAAAAAAGAACCACACAGGAGCACAGCAAACGAGGTGCAAGCTCACTAAGTAATCTAGGAACTGCAAATGCAAATAACAACGAGAGACCTTCTCACACCCATCAGAGAGGAAAACATGAAAATCTCATAGTATCATGACAGACACCAAACCACAGATCCAGGGAGGCACTGTAAAGAGAATGAAACGAAAAGCCACAGATTAGGAGAAAATATTGGTAAAATATATCTGATAAAGGACTTGTATCCAAGATATAGAGAGCTCCTAAAAGTTAATTATAAGACAACCCAATAAACCCAATTAAACAATAACAACCCAATTAAAAATTGGACAAAAGATCTGGACAGACAACACCAAAGAAGATATACAAATGGCAAATAAGTATATGAAAAGATGCTCAACACCACATGTCATATGTCATCAGGGAATTACAAATTAAAATATGAACATCATATATACACTAACATGTATAAAATAGATAACTAATAAGAACCTGCTGTATAAAAATAAATAAATTAAAATTAAAAAAAATACAAACATGAACTCTCATTCATTGCACGTGGGAATATAAAATGGTACAGCCACAGTAGAGGACAGTTCAGCAATTTCTTTCAAAATTAAACATACTTTTACCATACCAAAAAATAAAATAAATCTCATAGAATCAAGTGTTGACAAGGAAGAAGAGAAGCAAACTCCGAAATAGTGGAAGTCAAACTTGGTACGATCCCTTTGGAGAGCAATCTGGCACATTTAGTGAGGTGCAAAATGTTCCCTTCCTGTGTCCAGCAGTTCTAAGTGCCCTAGACCAGAGAAATTCTCCCGTGAATTAGGAGACCTATACAAGGATATTTATGACAGCTGGTCAGTCACATAAAAAACTGGAAAACCATAAATGCTCATTCACAGAATACTTTAATGGTGATTATAGTCATAAAATGGAATACTATAACATTTAAAATTAAAGATTAGAACTACATTTATCAACATGGATATACATCAATAATCTACAGAATCTGATAGAAATTCTATAAAGTCCAAGAACATGTAAAACAATATATTTGTTTATAAATACTTAAACATGGTGGGAGCATAACATTAAAAACACAAGATAATAAGAAACACCGAAATTGTGATGGCAATTACCTCTGGGGAGGGGTGGAGAGAAGGGAACAGAGAGAAGAGAGAGTCCTTAACTATCTATGTTTTTTTTTTCTTAAAAAAAAAAATCAAGCTGAGGCAAATATCATATACTATCATGATTTTATAAATCTGGGTGAAGTGTCTATGGGTATCTGTTATATTTGAAATAATTAAAATATCTTTAAAGGAACTTCATCATAATTCTTTGTGTGTTTGATCAGTTATAAATAAAACTGAAAGTAATCATAAGGTGTTAGATCTGAAACTTTAAAAAGGGAAAAATATGCTCCCCAAATCCCCACTTAAAAGCCCTGGTGGCGTAGTGGCTGAGAGTCTGCCTGCCGATGCAGGGGACACGGGTTCGAGCCCTGGTCTGGGAGGATCCCACATGCTGCAGAGCAACTGGGCCCGTGAGCCACAACTACTGAGCCTGCGCATCTGGAGCCTGTGCTCCACAACAAGAGAGGCTGCAATAGTGAGGAGCCCACGCACCGCGATGAAGAGTGGCCCCCGCTCGCCGCAACTAGAGAAAACCCTCGCACAGAAACGAAGACCCAACACAGCCAAAAAATAAAGAAGCTTTCATTAAAAAAAAAAAAAAAAAAAAAAAAAGCCCAAACCATGGGCAGCCAACGTGTTATTCTTTGTTGTATCCAGAGTACATTTATCTATTTTGGTATGTCCTTCCCTAAAAGGACTCATGTGTTTTCAAGTAACTTACCAAACAGTTTTCATGAGCAGCTATATTCTCTGACTGTGCAAAGTACAGGACACTACACTCGAGGTCTTTGGGGCAAAGTGCGCATATCCTTTTTTGCAACCTTTCTGCAACCTGAAAGACACCTATAAAGTAACATCCCTGATGAGAAATGGAAAAGTGGAATTTCTTGGTGTCTGCAACTCCTCCACCCATCTTAAAGTAGAGGGCAGGGAACTTGTTTTATGAGAGAGTCTCAACTCCCAGGGAGAAAAAAAATTGGGACCCAAGTAGAAAAGCAACTTTGTATTTTCTTAATGGCTTAATGAAAGAAAAGAAAAAAATGTTTCATTTAAAATGTCTAAACATGAGGAAAACCTTTACTTAAGAAACATAAGCAGGAATTTAAATACAAAGCTCTCAAAGCATTGCCTTGCCGATAGTAAGCTCTCAATAATGATTACTGACATTATAAATCAACAAGAAAACAATGGTGTATTCAAGAAATAATGCTCTGATTAACTACCTGTAAAAAATAATTTAGATCCCCATATCATACTATATTCAAAAATAAATTTGGGAAAATAAATAAATTTGGGGTGAATTAAAGAAGTAAATGAGCAATATACTTTAAATGTGCTGTAATCTAGCATTATAATAAATTAGGAGAGAAAGATACATGAAGGCAGGAGTTTTTTTTCTTTAAGAGCGGAATAAAGAAAGGAAAGAAGCTTAAGAGAGCTAGGAAGAACAGGGAAGAGACAGGGAAAAAAGCCAGCTGTTCCCAATATCCACTGGGTACATGGGTGAGAGGCAATCTTCTCTAACCTATTAGTTTGCTATTAATTTGGCCACAAGCATCCATTTAACATTTCTTTGCCTTTTCCAATGCTCATCCTGTTATTCATTTAGTGTTCTGTGGCAGAAAGCACTTTCAATTTTACCTTCAAATTTTAGTTTTGAAACAAAAATTCATTTAACCATTTAATGGCGAAAGGTTTAAATTTAAATGAGGTTAACCGCTTAAGCACTTCCTAAAAGTCCTTTTTGTTACTTAGAAGTGTAAGGTCTCTTGGTGTCTCTCTTAAATTACATCTTGCATCTCACAATGTCAGAAGACCTCACTTTGGAGCTAGCACTTCTTTCACATTCAGATGAGTTTCTTCCTTAATTAACGTCTGTCTCCTGGATTTGGGTCCTGCTTATTAGTAGGGCTACAAATTAGTAGTCCTCCTGCTCCACATCAACCAAGAAAAAGGGGGGAGACTGAGACAAAACTCCTCAGATGAAATGAAATGGGCGAACTGCTGCTTTTCATTCATCTCAAACCACCACCGAGTTGGGAGCACCTCTGTACGAGAGTCACGGCGCTGAGAGCTCTAGACCAGCGCTGTCCGCAGAAACAAAATGTGAGCCACAGGTACAGATGAAGAATTTCTAGGAGCCTCATTTAAAACAGTCAAAGGAAATGGGTGAAGTTAATACGCTTTATTCAACTAAACATATCCAAAATACTACCCTCTCAACATTTAATTAAGGAAGCAATTAATTCATTCTTTTGTACTGAGTCTTTGAAGCCCAGTGTATTTTTTGCTCCAGTTGAGCACCTCTCAACTGGACGAGCTACATTTTCAATGCTCAAGAGCCATATATGGAGAGTGGCTACTGTATGGAAGGACACAGCAGAGCATATTAAAAAAACATGAGACAGAACTGTTGCCTGCAAGAAGCTTACAAAATAAACAAGGAGACCAAATAGTATTCTGGAAAATAACAATACGTGGCACAAGTAACTGCTGAGTAGGAAATACAATATACGCTATGGACAGAGGAGGAAGTGCTCCTTGTGGGATGGAGTGCTGTCAAGGACACTTCCTTGAGCTGGTACAACCTTGAGATGGAGAGGAAGCGGGGTCGGGGCGGGCGGGACGTTGCAGACAGAAGCAGAGATATATAAGAGACCAAGAGGTCTGACTGGGAGACAGAAAACCAGCCAGGCTGAAGAGGAGAGTTCATGCAAAGGAAGCTGGAAAAGAATTTGAGAAACAGATGGTGAAAGGCTGCCAGGAAGGATTTTTTGAGCAGGGGGATAACATGATGAAAGAGTTGTTTTAAGCTCCATTTCAACATGGAGAGAAATACGGTGCACCTGGATAGGAAGGCTGGACATTATAATGCTGTCAACTCTATCTCAGATAAGTGCGGACAAAAAAATGTTGCCCGACAACAAGCCATCAGCCACTGCAGCAAACCCCGCCCCCCCCCAACAATGGTGTGTCCTGAGGGGAATTCAGGATTGAGAAAAAAACAGGATACTGACCCTAGACAGTTACCACACATTTCTAAGGAATAATTTCAACGAGCCCAGACTTGAAATCTTGCATCTTCCCATACTTAGAAAAGCACTAAAATCATTAACTTAAGATGTCTGTTTTTTGTTATTAGCAGTAATTGTTCGATGTTTGACTACATGTTTGTTTTCAGCAAAAACTCCTATATATCCTGGCTCATTCCTTACCTCTTCGGAGCAGTTCCTCAGAGCTGAGAGGCTGCTTGCTTCCTGGGCTTGAGTCCCCGGGAAGTCCACTGAATAAAACATAATTTTCAATGTTTAGGTTATGCATTGTTTTTCAGTCGACAGTAGCCTGTGTAACCCAGAGTTTTGCGGAGGATGAGAAATGCTGGTCACCTGGCCCTTCCAAGGAGATATTGACACCCTTAACTGGAGCTGGAGAGAGGGACCCTCATTTTCTCGGCCACACCCAGCTTGAGTGGATCTTCCATCACACAAAGCTGCGGTGAGGGAGAAGGAGTAGGTCATGAATCAAATGTTCTTAGCAAGATTTAAGAGATTTTCTTATTGCCTTCAGTAAGCTCCCCAAATAAAACATCTTGCAATTTTTAGGTTGTGTTTTTCTTCAGTCAACACAAGTTTTAGATTTAATGCCATTTCAACTTAAATCCCAAGAAGGTTATTTTAAAGAACTTGAAAAAAAATATTATTTGGAAGAGCAAATGAGCAAGGGCAGTAAAGAACACTTTCAAAAAAAAAATGAGAGGGTGTCTACCTGATTTAAAAACATACTATAAAGGTACAGCTGGGACAGAAGGTTAGACGACCATGTCAAAAGAAAGAACACAAAGTGCAGAGGGAAGTGGATCATAATCTCTAATTATGAATTTAAGTTACCATAAGGTGGCATTTGCATTTCTTCTCTGGCACTGATGTCCTTAGCCCATTTTTCTATTGGTTTATTCACTACTTCCTTACTGATTTATAAGAGCTTGTGGTGTATCCAGGATACTCTGTTAGTCAAATATGTGACCTTTTAACTTTGTTTATAATGTTCTCTGATATACAGAATGTTTAAAGGTTTTGTTTGATGAAATTATATCAATCCTTTATCATTTCTCACTCTTGGGTAGGGGGAACATAACTTAGAAGACACCTCTTCCTTTCCTCTAGAATTTTATTTCTTACATTAGAATATTAACGTGGAATTTATTTTATTGTAAAGTATGAGATGGAGATCTAACTTATTTTCATAATGGCTAGCCACTGATTTAAAATCTTTTTTCATATATTTAATTATTACATATATTTAGATTTGTTCTACATACTTCTATTTGTTCCACTGATCTGTCACTTCCCCCACCAGTACAACACTTTACAATTTTCAATGTTTTAGAATATATTTTAATATTTGACCACACAAAGCCTCCATCCTAGGATGAAAATGGGAAAAAAATATCCCCAAATTTTATTCACCTTGGACCCAAAATCTACTTCGATTAAATACTGTGTTCTTATTTAAAAGAACACTCAAACTGGACATTAAAATTTGTAAAGCATAGGCTAAATTTCAGGCAGTTAAATTACTAGTGCTAAAATTCCCTAATAAAAAAATATGATAATGTTTGATAGGCTATGCAGCACTCCTTGTGTAAGAGCTAGGTATTTTTGCCTTGTCACCCTTTCCCATGCAGAGCTGCACCTGCAGACCGGTGTACTGCATCGGGCTGAGCTATCAGGCCGCTGATACCTGAGTGTGGTCCCCTGTGCTTGCTCTGGGGACTGCCTGTCTGAGCTACACTCCCAAGTCTGCAGGGTCTTGGCACTTGGGAACACAGAGGTGGTGGCAACATTGCTGTCCTCTGATCTGGAGTTTCCAGTGCTGATGGACAGAAACGCAAGGTGGACACACAGGCTCCACCTAAGAGTTTTTTCCTGCTAAAACACCCCCTCATCACAATTTCCTAAAAGAGCTTGGCTATTTTAACTTGTTTATTCTTCTAGACTGGGGGATCACAGAACTCTCTGTAGTTGGGAGAGTAACATTATATAGGCTTTTACACAGACAGGCATCCCTCACATCTGATCGTTTGCTACACATTATCTGAAACTCATGGACCAAATACATTTGGATAACTTGATATTCCTCACTATCTGAACTCAGGAACTGTATAGATTCAGACAGTGAGGGACAGGTGTATCATGGGGGCTGGGAAGAGTCCATTGGTCTCCATCAGTAGTTGAGACCAAGAACAATGAAGATATGTAGGTCTCCCCAAGGTCTTTCTACTGGGTCTAGCAGGCCTAAGGACTCACAGAGACTGACTCAACGAGAATTCTCAAAAATGAAACTGGTAACCAGGAAAGGTTCTATAGAATGAAGCCGAAGAAAAATTATAAGCCAAGAATACATGAACTACGACTAACTCAAACCAACAGTGGCAGTCTTGCCAGCAATCTCCAGGCTCAGCTACACCTGGGAAGGGATTGTTAAGGCCACAGCCTCTGCAGGGGTGTCTTCCCAATGCTTCTCTTCCAAGAGACGGTCTTAAAGCTCACCAGACAAGGGCAATCCACCCAGAGGATTGAATCTGGGGTAGTCGGATAGGATGGCCAAGGAACATGTTCCATGACTAAAGAAATGAGTGAAACTGATAGAAAGATTCACTAACCCTATACTTCCATTTACAATCCCCTTCCAATAGGGTATGGTCTATGTTCTGGACTGGCAACCAATTTATGGTGCTGGCTTGGAAATTCCTTCCTCTTTTCTCCTTTGATCAATAGTTTTCATTGCAGTTTACTATTTTAGTTCTGCCACGGTATATGAGATGTGTAGACATTATTACTGAGTCCAGTGACTGCATACCTGAACTGACCAAAACAGAAGGGGAGTAGATATTACCTAGAGGCTTGGTAATGGACTTGGAAAATGAATGGCTTTATCACATTGTCTCTGGATGGTGTGACTGGACATAACTTTCAGAGAAGTTTGGCAGGATGTATATTTGGGATAGCCAGAAGCCATTACTGGGGACAGCTTCAGAATGTGAAAAGAGGAATAAGGATGTCTGTGTTATAAGGGAGGGGTGGCAGGCAGCCAGGGAATAGGATGTTCAGTGGACTTCCTTAGGGTATCCATTTGACTCACAATCATACACAGGGATAAGCCCCAGCAGGTATGTTTATACTATGTGACTCTCTTTCCCTAGGCACAGCTGACAGTCCCAGAGGACCAACCTGCCCATCTCCCACATATACAGAATTCAGAATAGAAGATTTTAGTTCAGATTGGGCTGGTTTCTTGAAGATGTAAAAACTGAGAAGCTGTGAGGGTAGCCATCTTCTATCCCATTATCAGGAAAACTGGACCAAAGAAAGAGAACAAAGCAGATATTCTGAGTGCTGTCAAAGTTTATGACGGCTTCTCAGGCCCTATTTCCTGGCTCTTTCTGATAAATGTTATAGCATCCATGTTCCTGGGGTCTGTGAGTGTGGTCTCCCTGCTTTCCAGTAACAAACATCCCTTTTGCTTAAATGACATCAAGTTGATTTTGTACTATTTGTAGCCAACAAGTCCTAATTAACACCGGAAGTACCATGACCTGATCTGTGTGTAGGCACGTGTGTACGTATGTGCGTGCACACATGTGCACTTGAGAGTGAGTTTTGGCAGCAGCGTGGACAGTGGACTGCCCTGCCTTCACTGTCTTCTACCTGGTTCATTCTGATAATCTCATTTCCCTCCTTCCGCTTTCCCTGTCATGACACCACTTCATTCTTCACGTTGCTGCCAGAGTGATCTATCTAAAATGTACATTTGCCCATGTTTCTCTCCTACTAAAAACCCTTCTCTATCACCTAAAGATCAGAAGCCAAGCTCTTTAGTGCTACATACAACCCCATTCATTACTTCAACATATACTTAATGAGAACATATACTTAAGAGTTTTAGGCACTAGAAATAAAGCAGGGAGTAAGATGTGAATTTCAACTCTCATGGAACTTACATTTTAGTAGTACAGAGACATCAAACAAGTATTATTTCAGGATGTGGTAAGTGCTATGAAGAAAAACAGAGCAGGGGAAGGAGGTAGAGATTAATGAGGGTAGGGGAGGGCTCTTCTAAACAGGATGGGCAGGCAAGGTTGTGGAGGGTACATTTGAGCAGATATTTGAATATGGTGGGGGCTTAGAGGACTCACAGTGCAGTGAGGGGTAGCAGTCACCAAGATGGGTAGGGGCTGGATCAGATGAGGACATGGGGTACACTGTAGCCACAGTAAGATTATTCTGAAAGTAATGAGAGACTATTGGAGGGCTTTAAATAGGAGAATCACACTTACTTTTTGTTTTTTAAAGATCATTTTGGCTACTGTGCAGGCTTGTCTGTATGAGAGGCTAGAGTGGAAGCCAGGGGACCAATAGTCCAGGCCTGAGATGATGGTGGCTTGGATGGCAGTGATGGAAGCGGTGAGAAGAGGCCAGGCTTGAGATATATTCTGAAGAGAGAACTGACTGGTCTGACTAATGCATTAGTTGGGAGGTAAGGAGGAAAGAGAGGCACCAAGAGTGGCACTGGGGTTTTGGTCTGAGCAACCAGGTGAATGGAATGGGGAAGGCTGGTAGTGGCTGAGCAGGTTTGGAGTGTGTGGGTGTGTGCAGGCAAACAGGAGTCTTCTTTGGGACATATTCAGTTTGAGATCGTTCCTGGCATTAATGAAGTTGGTTATACAAGTCTGGAGTTTGGGGAAAAGGTCAGGATGTAACCTCACCTCCAGTAACTCCTCATCTTGCGTTCTGTATACACACTAGCTGAATGAAATAGTCAACTGCTTGGCTTGTGGTTGCCACATCTGATGTTTTATGGCTGGTGCCTTTTTTTGAGTCTTCACCTCTTTCTGGACCACCTTTTCAAGCTTTGTATGTCTGGGTGACTCTCTCTCTTTAAAACTAATATAGGATGTTCCTTGAACACCAGGCTGAGTTGGAGGAGCCCCTCATTTGTGACTCTGTGGTTCTTAGCAGGTCACACAGGAGTTGCCTATTAGACTCTCTAGGGCAGGGCCTGCCTAACTCGTCTCTGCATTCCCGGCACCTGGTGCTGAGCCTGCACAGGGTAAGCGCTCTACATCTGTTGAAACGCAGGGAAGGAACCCAGCCAGAAGGCTGTTGCCTCACTTAAAGGGGAGGGCCACAGACTTGAACTACTCATGGAAAGGAGGGGATGGTTCCAAAACGTTACATTCTCTGTGGAAACTTCTCAAACTGCTTCCTGAGACCTAGCTGACCACTTCTCTTCAAGAGGGGTCCCCCTCCAGCCTTCCTCCCCAGAGCACTTCTCCGACTGCATTGTTTTAGGGGCGGGTGAAACCGCGCTGGGAGAGTAAACTCCCAGGCATTTCCTTCGGTTTTCCTTGCTGGCTGTATTCCTAGCGTTGTAGGACTGTAGCAATGGGCTGTCCCATTAGCAGTGGGTGAGGTAAACGGTAAACGGTAAACGGTAAACGGAAGGCAAACCCTCTCCTTACGAGAGGCCCTGGGGAGCGGTCTGGGCGCAGGGCCGCCGGCGGTGGACGCCCAGAGACCGAGGGGCTGCTGGGCCAAGACCTCAGCGCTGTCTCGGGAGGCGGGTTCGCGGGCCCCAAGGCGGCGGCGGCCGAGGGGCTGCTGAGCCAAGACCTCAGCGCTGTCTCGGGAGGCGGGTTCGCGGGCCCCAAGGCGGCGGCGGCCGAGGGGCTGCTGAGCCAAGACCTCAGCGCTGTCTCGGGAGGCGGGTTCGCGGGCCACCAGGCGGCGGCGACCAGGGAGCTGCCCTGGGCCCCGACTGCCCCTGCCGCCCCCCGCCCCCCCGAGCAGTACTCACCGGTTGGGTGGGGGACCACGTCCCGCCCAGCCCGGGCCTCGGACCAGCTGGCGCCGCAGCTCGACTCGGGCTCGGGAGGTCCCGCCGGCTCCATGTCTGCGCACTGCGCCCGCGCAGCCGGAAGTCCGTTTTGGCGAAATCATGATTGATCTCCCCTACCCGGGGGGAAAAGTCCCGAGCAGGAAGAGACCCGTCGGCTTTGCAGATGCAGTTCTCAAAGAGAAACTCGCAACTTCTCCAGATCTGAGTCTGAATTTGAATTGCTTTTTAAAAAAAAAAAATCATGCCAGGAGCTCCCCACCCTGCGCCCACTTAAGTGATAGTCGGAGTAAAGGTGGCCGAAGCCCCTGGACTCAGCTGGAGAAATGATTGTTCTTCTGAGGGTTTATCCATTATTTTCTAAAAACTGTATCACACCAAGTCTGGCCTAAACAGGTCTATCATAAACGGACGCAGAATTAACTGACAGTAATTCCAGTTGCAGTCGCAAGCCTTTATTTAGCACCCATTGGGTACACAGCACCATACAAGACAAGGTTTTTGGTGCATGGAATACACATGTAGAGAACACAAACGCATATAATTAAATTACAGTTAAAAAATAAGTTGCTCTGTAAAAGAAGCATGTAATAGCTGGTGGTTTGCTGAGGAACTAATCAAAGGAAAACTCCTGGAGGTCTTGCTTTTTGAGCAGATTTTAAAGAGAGGAAAGGAGGCAAACTGGGGACAGAAAAGAGAATATTAAAAAGGATAACTTGGATAGTCTTGACAAACACAAATGGATTACAGAAGCAAGAGTGTGGAGATGCAAAACGGGAGAAAAGAGCACGCTCTGGCAGCAAAGTTTTTTTTCTTTCAAGCAGTAAGATGGAAGAGTAATCCTTGCCAGGCCAGAAAGAAAGTCCTAAAGAGACTGGATAAGAAACTGAAGAGCTCAGCTAGGTCAGGTGAAGCAGTTGAAGAGCCCCTTACCCCGCTCTCAGTTTATAATCTCAGCTTTTCAGTGTTCCACTCTTAAGAATGAGCAGACTTAACACACATATATGGAATCTAAAAAAAAAATGATTCTGAAGAACCTAGGGGCAGGACAGGAATAAAGATGCTGTCCTCTATGCAGACATAGAGAATGGACTTGAGGACACAGGGAGGGGAAGGGTAAGCTGGGGCGAAGTGAGAGTAGCATGAACATACATACACTACCAAATGTAAAACAGATAGCTAGTGGGAAGCAGCCGCATAGCACAGGGAGAGATCAGCTCGGTGCTTTGCGTCCAACCTAGAGTGGTGGGATAGGGAGGGTGGGAGGGAGACACAAGAGGGAGGAGATATGGGGATGTATGTATATGTATAGCTGATTCACTTTGTTATACAGCAGAAATTAACACACCATTGTAAAGCAATTATACTCCAATAAAGATGTTTAAAAAAATCCCTTATTTAAAATTTTTTTTCCATTTTAAAAAAATTATACCCCAAAAAAAATGTTTAAAAAAAACCCTTATTTAAAAAAAAAAAAAAAAGAATGAGCCGACTGCCAAGATCTAACTAACTAACTGAGGAAAGCCTAAAACATGAAAGACAAAGACCAAAGGACACATACAGGGAAAACACAGAAACAAACCTTGCAGGTCACAGAATATTCAGGAAAAAGAAAATATAGATACGAATGCCTGTATGTATGTTATACTATATAAATAGTATTTTCAAAGAGATAAGATACTGCAACCATGAACCAAAAATAGGATATTGAAGAAAAAAAAAACATTCAGAGAAGAGAGCTCTAGAAATTTAAAATGAGACCAAAAGAAAAAACCTAACCAGAACACAACAAAACCCAATCCCCACCCCGCAAAAACCCCCCAAACGAAAACCCAACACAATAGACAAATTGTAAGATTAAGTTGAGGAAATCTCCCAGAAAGTAGAGCAAGAAGACAAAGCTGGAAATTAAGAGAAAAGATAAGAAAATGAGAGAACCAATCCTGGAGGTCTAATGTCTAGATAAATAGGAAGAGACAACAGATAACAGAACTATTTCATTAAAGAAATATAGTTCAAGAAAATTTCTCTGAAGAACAAAGTTTTCAGATTGAAAGATCCCTCCCACCAAGCACCTGGTATGAGGTATGAAAACTAACTCTTACTGGGAACAGAACATTGGGACAAGGAGAATGCTATAAGCTTGAAAAAACTGGCCACGTATACAAAAGATAAAGAACGGCTTTATCTGACTTCCAACAGTCACCCTGAAGGCCAGAGGTGAGGACATTTTCAGACTTCAAAGCAGCAACACTTGAATGTAGCAGATGTGTTCAAAATTGGGTATGGAAGCTACTCACGAACTGAGTACCCATACCCTGCCAAAATAGCAATCAAGTGTAAGGGTAAAATAACATGTTCAAACATACAAGGGCTCAAAATATTCACCTCTCATTTTTCCCTTTCAAAAGCTACTGGAGGATGTGCTTCACCAATACGTGGGAGTAAATCCAGGAAAGGGGAAATAATGGGATTTAACTGGAAACAGACCTGACATAAGGAAGACAAAGGGAATCTCTAGGATGCTGATGGAAGATGACAGCTGTGAACCAGTACAGAATGAAGCAGATCAAGATGTTGATTTCTGCACAAAAACATTTTCCATACTTATCAAGTGTCTTCACTTTATTTTAGTGCATTGCCTAAAATCCCTGCATCTTTACTGTGAATAAATGGACTTCTCAACTTTCCTCATCTGTCTACAGGCTGTTTGGGTTATAATTTTTTGCTCCCTTTCCTAGCTCTTTGGTTTCCCACTCTCTAAACCAATTTCAAGTTAAATTTTTATTTAGTTCAATATTTTAAAGAAATTAATCGGATCCAAACTTAGAAGTGATTTTTGTTTGAAAGGTAACCAAACTAAACCCAGAATCAAGATCAAAAAAAAAAAAAAAAAAAAAAAAAAAAAAGAAAAAAAACCAGAACTACTTTTAATTACTCCTTTTTGAGCTAGTATTCCCATCCTGGTTCCTAGTGGGAAGTTCCTGGCAGCCAAATGTATATCTTTGTTATAGATAAAATCAGTTTTAACTTTTGGAGATTCTCATCTTCTTTCCACTAGACAATCATGGTTAGGTAACCTAGAGCAAAGTAACTTTCTCTAGGAAAATAATTTGCACATCATGCCTAGGAGAGTCCAAGGGTCTGTTTCAGACTTTGCAGTTCAGTAGAATTGTTTTGTTAAGTGAAATTCTTGCCCAGCACAATCTCTTCTGGCTTAAATAAGCCATGTCTGACTATTTTCTAAGTTTCCTTTTCATAAGGCTCTATCTAGAACAAAAATATTCTAATTCCTCCAAGTTTCTACTCCCTCCTTTCCTGTCCATGTTTATGTGGAAGGACTGAAGAGAATCTGTGGAAAAGAAATTGAATCACAAAGAGTGTGCCAAAACCTTCCCCACAGGAGAGCTTCTACCCCTTCTCATTCAAACGGACTGATGGGACACTTTCACGGAGCCAGATACAGCTTCTCCAACTAGCACTAAAATACTTGGAAGTAACATGCATGAAGTGAATTTCGACAGATTCTTCAGGCTCTGTTGCCCACCTTATGGTTCACAATGGTAAATTATTTGCCAGGAATTAAACATAAATAAATTTTGTAGGTAAAGATGTGAGCTTTGGCCCTTTGGGGCCATGAAAGTCAAAGATAATTCCAAAAGCAATAAGAAGTGCTGAAATCAATTGTGACATTTGTCTTTCTTAATATATAATTTACAAATAAGTTACAAATTATATAGCAGTATTTCATATAAAATATACACTTCCATCCTACTCATGTACAGTTGAACAGCAGTAAGAATAAAGAGATACCCTATGCATATGAAAATGTCCTTATTTTGTTCCTAGTATTTCTAAGTAATGCAAATGGACCCCCCAACAAGGGTAAACTGAGAGGAATTCTCTTGATGGATCATAACCTAAATTAATTCCACTGACCACTGGGGTTTCTTTTGCATGACTCTAATTTCAGCTTGATAAGCTAATTTCATGAACAGGCACTAGCTACAGATTTATAATATTTTTTTCCTACACTTATTAACCCCACATTGGCAGAATATTTCTTTTTCAGGCATAGTCCCAGCTTCATAACCATAATCCCATGTTAGTTCTGTTCTTGCTTTCACATACCTAGAAAGTAGAAATTTTAAAAATAATCATAAATTACCCTGAATAACTACCAAATGAACCAAATTTGATTATATCAATTTTCATATTAACATCATTAACCATCCTCAAAAATATGGTTTTCTCTCTCTCTCCAACAACAACCAATTAGGAATGCTCTTTTATTAAGAATAATCATTGAAGTTTTATTTCAAATCTACTAAAATCATAAGTAAGAAGAAACTTGTCAATATCTACAAGGAAGGAAGTGTGTTTTGCAAACAGTGGAACCCAGTAATGTGATGAGGCATGTGGTGTGGTAGTTGGGGGCAGTTTGGACTCAAAGATGTAGCATTCTGCATCATTTATCCTCTGAACTGAACTGGCTGAGGCCTGCCATCCTTAGCCTTTTCAGGCATTAACTCTAAGAGGAAATAAGAATGAAAATTTCAGCTATTTAAAATTTTATTGACCACAAACACTTTGGGATAACTGAATATTCTAGGGTGCCAGATATGTGGGGCTATAGCATATATCTTCTCTTAATATTTTTCTACTGTTATTTTTAAAGTCACAATTTCAAAATGAAATCATATAAAAAAACTTTTCAAACCTGTTGGTGAAGAACGCCACCAATGGAAAATTTCTGTCATGTGTTTCTACAAAAACATTCTGTACCAAAAGATTTGGGCAACAACTATGCTGTTAAAAAAAATAAACAAACACAGAGGTTAGACATAGCATCCAGTTTGATGCCTTATTCTTTGCAGCATTAGAATACCATTCTGTTTCCAACGCATCTAACTTATTTTTGTTTATATCTTTTTTTTCCTGACTAGTATATAGAATATCATAGCTCATTACAATTTTGTTGACGGTAGGAATCCATTCAGAAAAGCCCTGTTTTGACACTCTTACATCTTTCCAGTAGAAAGGCAAAATGGTGCAAACCCCTATAGAAGATAATCTGTCAGTATTTATCGTTATTATAGATGCATATCTTTTGATTCAGCAATCCAGTATCTGGAAATGTATCCGACAGATATATCTGCACATGTATCCATGTGTAAGATTATTCACTGAACATTGTTTTTAACAGTAGAAGTTTGGAAACAATCCAAATATCTATCTAAAGAGGATTGGTTACATGAACTTTAGGATATCCACACATTGGAATTCTATGCAGCTATTAATATAAACAAAAAGAACGAGGAGCTCTGTGTACTGATTAGAAGGATCTCCAGGGCACGTTGCTAATTAAAAAAAAACAAGGTGTAGGACGGTAAATATAATATGCTATCTTTTATGTAATGGGTAGGAATAAGAACATATATTTATATTTACTTGTATTTGCATAAAGAAACTATAAGAATACACAAAAAAGTAGTAAAAATGATTTTACTATAGAGGGTGGAGTGGGGGCCGGGTGAATGTGGGCACAGTACATTTTTTAAAAACAAAACAAAAAGTTTAATATGAAGAATGTATATGACCTGAGTTTTACAACACAGTCAAACAGACCCGTTGGAAACGGTACCTGTATACGTAACTGATTTCTCTGCTGAACATGACCTTCTCCTTTCTCCAAGGCTTCTAACATGATGATACTATTTCCTCCTATTACCACCATTCCAATATATTGTTCTGTTGCCCACTAGCTGCCACCTCTACACATTCATCTATCACCAGATTCATAAAGGGATCAAATCCCAGCAATTTTCCTCAGACATATTTGCCACCATTAAATTTCAATGATAACTTCCTGTCCACACAGTTTTTTCAATTTGGGCCTGGTAAGCTTTACTCATGGTGCCTACTTGGCAGGGTCAGAGCTACCTTGATACAGAATTCTGTTTGGCTGTATGTATGTACGTAGGTATTCTCTAAGACTTTTTATTTTATTTAAACTTTGAAATCTCGTGAATGTATTATCTAAGTAGAAAATTAAATTTAAAAAGAAAGAAAAGCCTGTTTTTTTCCTCCTATAAAGAAGGGATGGACCCAGCTGGTGAAACCAACCATATAGTTGTAGTGCAGCCACCATTCAACATAACCTACCAGAAAGGAAGCCACAACAGTCCTTTGCTAGAGATCATTCTTTTTTTTTTTTTTGGTACGTGGGCCTCTCACTGTTGTGGCCTCTCCCGTTGCGGAGCACAGGCTCCGGACGCGCAGGCTCAGCGGCCGTGGCTCACGGACCCAGCCGCTCTGCGGCATGTGGGATCTTCCCGGACCGGGGCATGAACCCGCGTCCCCTGCATCGGCAGGCAGACTCTCAACCACTGCGCCACCAGGGAAGCCCTAGAGATCATTCTTTAATGATCTTCTGGCTCTCCTGGCATGTTTAATAGCTCCTAGCATGTTTGGCAATAGTGTAGAAGTAGTGAAAGTGGAATAGGGAAAAGCAGTTGTAGGAAAGAGGAAGGGAGGAGAGGATTCTGTTCCCTGTTAACCAAGTATCCTCCTAACTAGGACAGAGAAAAAGAAAAAAGCCAAGTAAACAGATTTATCTAGCAAGGAGAAAAGCTCTTTGGTTCTAAAGATTTTCCGACTTAAGAGTATTTTCTCTTCTGATGGCACCTGAATTACATGTAAAATTATCACTGAGGACTTCCCCGGTGGCATAGTGCTTAAGAACCCACCTTCCAATGCAGAGGACACGGGTTCGAGCCCTGGTCCGGGAAGATTCCACGTGCCACGGAGCAACTAAGCCCGTGCGCCACAACTACTGAGCCTGTGCTCTAGAGCCCGTGAGCCACAACTACTGAAGCCCGCATGCCTAGAGCCCATGCTCCACAACAAGAGAAGCCACCACGAGAAAGCCCACACACCACAACAAAGAGTAGCCCCTGCTTGCCCCAACTAAAGAAAGCCTGTGCGCAGCAACGAAGACCCAACGTAGCCAAAAATAATTAATTAAATTAAAATAAAAATAATCTCTGAACGTCAACTTCAAACTACTCAAAAGTCATTTTAAAGAGGTGTTGAGGAAATTTCCTGGTGGTCCGGTGGTTAGGACTCCACTTTCACTGCTGAGAACCCAGGTTCGATCCCTGGTCGGGGAGCTAAGATCCCGCCAGCTGTGCGGCGTGGCCAGGAAAAAAAAAAAAAAAAAAAAAAAGGGTGTTGAGCTTCGCAAAGGGAATGCATAAAAGAATCATGGGCCATGCATGCTTCCCATTACTTTAAGGGAAAAAGCAAAGCTGCCCATCCCACTAATTCAACCCCAGAGAGGAAGAAGAGCTCGGATACAGATCAAAGAGAAAAATTAAGGCCATATCCAGGGGTCAGAGTACTAGAGTGGACCTTTCCAAAGATGTGTGGAGGGTATCAAAGTTCCCATCCTCCTTCCACGACTCCTCTTCACTCTCCTGGATAGGATAAGCAAGGACAAAGTGGAGCCCAGAGAGTAGGGGGCATACAGGTGGCTTCCACATGGTCCAGTTGGCCAAAGAGAGTCTATATACACACTGGGACTAGAGGTTGAAGCAAATTTTTTTTCCTGTAGGATTCCTGGGACCATACATTCTTTGATAAACATGTATGACGGTAGGAGGCAGGATAGAATAGCAGTATGATGGGAAAGCTACAAGGTAACTCCACCCTACACAGTAGTTATGGCCAATAATACAAGTTATCCCTCTTATCATGAAGATGCCAGGAGTCTTAAGTCTTGAACCTTAAAATCAAGGAAATCATAAATATTTCTCTGTATAAACAAAAATAAATCTCATTACATATATCCTAAACATACACTGAAACAGAAAACGACTATGGTTTAGGAATAAAAAAGGAGTAAGACAGTAAAATGCAATATTCTGATAAATGTACTGGTTTTCTGTACTAAGCCACTAAACCACTCAAAACTTAGTGAGAGTAAGCAAAACATAAGTACTCACAACTGATTTTTTTGGATAGAGGCATTTCTGAATAAGACATACTGTATTATATAAGACACAAAAGAGAGCTTATTCTATGTGTCCCATTGTGATTTTTTTTTGAAGTAATGAATCTTGAAAACCTTTCAATAAACATATATGATTTTCTTACTATTTCTTATAGCTTTCTCAAGCAAATGTTTACTGTGTGCCAGGTACCTTTTAAGCACTTTATATATAATACATTTAATCTTCATAACATCCTAGACAGTTATTATTATCTCCATATTATAGGGGTGGGAAATACAGCATAGAGAGGTCAAGTAACATGCCCCAGGTCATGTGTGGAGGACTGGCATTTTTAAAAAATTTTTTTAATTGAAGTATATTTGGTTACGACTGACATTCTAATCTAGGTAGTCTGGCTTTGGAGTCTTTTAATCATATTTTCCTCATGAGTTTGTTAAGAAGCCTAGGAAAAAAAAAATGTGTTTAGACATAGGAACCTCAGCCCATATACTCACATTAAGGAAGCGGCCCACATTTCCTTCTTTTGTGGCATCCAATAAAAACACACTCCCTTTATTGAACTTCTTTAGAGAATCAGATGAAGCATTCTTGGTTTCACTTGGTAACTCTTTATCACAAAAGACCTGCTGGTTTTGACATGCTGGAGATTTTTCCTCTTGGGGCTTTTGTATTTGAATCTCATTCTGATCATCCAGTGTGACTGTTTGGTGACATCTGCCCCCTGGTGGAGTTTCTTCTCTACATTTAGTTATATCTATCACATCTGATTCAATCACAGGGTTGCCTTCAGAATCTTCAGCTTGGTTTGAGCTTGAGTCCTCTAATAAACATTGTGGAAGGAATTGTCAGGAAATATAATTGGCTGAGCAATAGTGCTGAGAGTAACAATACTAATTAAATGCAAGCTGTGCTAATTATTGCTAATCCTTACAATGTATTAAGGTAGACAGTACTCCAATTTTACAAATGAAAACTTCAAGCCTCTGAAGGCTTAAGGGATTCACCTAACTAGCAATAGTAATGAGAAGTGGGGTAAGAAACCCAGAAATATCTGACCCCAAAGCCTGCCTTCTTTCTACTACATAACAATGCCTTTTTATGAATCTGTATACATGTTGCTTCCTGTTACTATATTTAATCTCTACTCCTTAGAAACTGACTTACCTCTCTTCAACTTTGGAATCTGCATTTAAGTGTATTCTAAACAGCTGTAACAGAGAGGGTATTTAGGGAGCACTTTAGGCCTTTAATATACCAATGAAAGGCCTGAGGAGACCCTGATGGAGTCACCCTCTATAAGTCCCAATAGTAATAACTATTGCTATGGGTTTTGTATACATTAGTGTTTGGAGTTTTTACTAGATGATCATTCAATAATTACACTTTTACAAACAACAGTACTTTAGAAGAAGATGAACTACTTATTTTTCTTATCAAATAATGGAAATAATTTTTTGAAAATATTCAAAAGTATGAATGCATGTCAAATGGAATAAAATGATTTATTTTTAAAAAGTCATTTGTGTCACCTAATTCAGTGGCACAAAGAAATTATACTTCTCTAAAATTAATGTTTTTGATGTAATCATCACTGTTGCTGGCTGCTACTCCTACATGTACTCATATTTTAATCATGCGTTACTTGTGAGCCATAATAGTACATAACTAATTTTTGTGGTACCTGCTATATACATTGTAGTAGTCAATGGAAATGACAAAAGAACCAAAAGTAACAGTAGTCGTATGACTCACATGCATTAAATGGTGATATATCAGAATGTCATCCCAAAATATGCATCTCTGAGATAAGGACTATTTTGAGCTAAGGGCAATTGAGTAGCAATACAGGAAAAGCTCAGCCCTCCCCCCATGTGTCTAAAAGCAGGATATAAATTTACAAAGGTGTCCCTCCATCTATAATACTAGGAAGGACAAAAGTTAATTACCAGAGATAACTTTAGACCTTTGTCAGCTTGGAGACTGAACCAAAGCAATCTACATAGCATACTTGACTAACTAGCCTTTATCTACCATTGGTTTCACATATATCTGGGTTCCCACAATTTCCACCACGAGATATTCAAGGCCCTTTTCCTTTGTCTTGTTATTCCTCTAAAAATTTATTGTTCTTTAACTAAGATACTAGATAAGCCAGAGTTCTAAGCCACCTTTCTGAGTTACTCATCTCTGAGTACTCATGTGTTGTGTGTATAATATGCATACTAATAAACTTTTGTTTTTCTCTTGTCAATCTGTCTTTTGTCAGTCTAATTTACAGGGCTCTGGCTAGACAGCTTAAGATGGGTAAAAAGAGATTTTCCTCCTCTACAGGTGAAATTATTATAAGTGCCCTTTCTTGATAGACCTTTTCTGTCAAGGAGCTGCCTTGCCTCCCCCAGTCTCCATCCTTTAAGACCAGGTGGGGAGTTGGGGGTGCAGATGCAAGGAAGCCCAAAGGCAGAAGAGGCAATAGTTGGTCAGTTCTTCACAAAGGGTCATGTCTCAGCAATGCCTCTCCACTGAGGGATATATTGAAATGCAAATGAACAAAATCCAAGTTTGTCAGGTTGTAATATTAACCATGGCAGGTCCGGTAACACTGAAAGATAAGCACTCAGGGTAGCAATATTTACACTTTTTGCTAAGCATCCCCTGCAGCAGCACTGGCTGGAATACTGCAGGAGAATGATGTGTCTTTATTTTTAAGGAGCCTAAACGAAGGGTTAGGAAATAGCTGCATTGGACAATGCTTCCAAAGCCATAGATAGACTATGCAGACTTGGAGCTGACCACCCCTTTCTCCTGCCACGCATCAAGTCATGGTTGGCATCTAGACCAGGGGTCAGCAAACTTCTTCTGTAAGGGGCCAAACGGTAAATACTGTAAGCTTTGTGGGCCACATGGTCTCTGTTGTGACTATTCAGTCTGCTGCTATAGTGTGAAAGTAGACAGAGACGACATGTAAACGAGAGTGTGGCTCAGTTCCAATACAACTTTATTTAGGAACACTGAAATTATAATTTCCTATAATTTTCAAGTGTCACAAAGTATTACTTATCTTCCCATTTTTTCTCAGTTATTATTTAAAAGGTAAAAATTATCTTAGCTCATAGGCTATACATAAACAGGTAGTGGGCTGGATTTGGCCCACCAATTATAGTTTTGCCAACCTCTGATCTAAACAAGTAGAAACTCTTGTGATGAATGCCACATTTTTGTTATGGAGTCTGAGAAAATGAGCCACAAGTACTGAGCAAGAGAGACAAAACGGCAGAAGAGGCAAGCAATAAGACTGAAACAAAGCCTACCTCTCATTTCCTTGGCTTTAGAGTTCAGATGTACTTGAGTTGGTTTAAATCCACCATTATCTTCTGAGGTGACAGACTCTGAGGAAGTAAATCCCTTAAAAGAAAACAAGGAAGATGTCTTTACTTCCTAGGTCAGGAAAAAAAATTTAATTTAGCAGTAAGGCCTCTTTCATCAAGTGTCAATCTTCACAGGCTATAGCTACTAGATTAGTTTTGAAAGCCTCTCTGAAGTGATGGAGCCCTTATGGCTGTATTTCACTCCTAGGCACTTTAGTGAGCAACAGCTATGAAAATTATAAGGACTGTCAAGACACTCTTTAGGCATTATAAATTCAAAATAAAATTCAAATACACCTGTCTGTATCCCTCAATTCTGATGCCAGATTATAAATTTGGCTTCAACTATAAGATGTGCAAAGATTAAAAACACGCTTTGGCTAGTTACTTCAAAGAAAAGGTTAAAGGAATTGCCTGTCTCCATGAGTTGCAGACACTGCAGTCACTTTAAATGGTAATGATAACTTTCAAAAAGGGGTATATGCTGAGCACAATGCTTGGTACTCAACTAAGTGCTCCACACATGTTGACCATTATTATTATTATTTATGTACTTCAATGGTCAACATGTGTGGAGCACTTAGTTGGGTGTCAAGCATTGTGCTACACAAAGTGTCTGATGTTTATCTCATTTAATCCTCTTAACTCTGAGACAGATACTATTATTCTCATTCTACAGATAAAGAAATGTAGACAGAGAGATGTCAAGCAGCTAGTAAGCTGCAGTGCTGGAGGGCAAACCCAAGCCTATGTGATCCCCCGGCCCAATCTTTTCATAATCATGTGGTACTGAGGAGGTACCTACTGAATGTTACTAGGCAGAGGGCAAATATTTGCACACCACCTAGGGCAGAGTTTTTATTTTTCATCAACAAGCCTTACCGTGAACTACCATAATGTCTGCCTGTTCTTTTTTTCCTGCATCATTCTGTTTTGAAGTTACAGTCTCTGACTATTCTTCTCAGTATAGACTGAAAAGTGTACCTTCAGAGGCTATCATGTAAAATGTTGCTTTCTTGATGATTCTTTCATTAGGCTGCTTCTCTTCTTTCTCCTACATCTCACACCATCTCTCCTTAACTTAAATTACTCCATCCTTTTTTTCTTATTATGTAATACTATCAACTCTTGAACACTTTAGCTTCTTCTACAAATTCTTAGACTGGATAGCTCTCAGTCTCAGTAGAGTACACTGTCAGATCATGACCAACATTCTCCTTATATATCTAAGTTGGGAACATGCCAACCACCATGGAAGATACTAAGTAAATAAAACATAGTCCTAACACTTTAACAGCACCACATTACAAAATAATAAAAGAAATCCTACACATTATTAAGTAACACAAACAATTTGAACTAAGTAATAGTTAATGTTCTCAGAAGGGCACCATCTACATTTTGCAGTTTTTACCATCTTTTTCCCATTGTGTTGAATACTGGCCGTCTTGGTTTTAGGACTTCTAATGACTGAATGATACTGAATTCTTGAAATACTGTTACATTTCATTTCTCTGAAAAGGAAAAAAAAGTTATTCTGTATATCACTAAAAATACTCTTTATTGTGCCCTGAAATATAGATAGCTTCACTGTTACATAAATATCCATTAGAAATTAATCTAAGTTATAACATCTATGCCTACCCCTCACTAGAAGAAAAAAGTATAATCATATTTTAAAGTCAATCATTTTTGAAGTATATTAAAAAACTGAAGAAAACCTAAGAAAAGCTTTGCAAATAAAACGGTGATAGAAAATAAAAAGAACTGCAAAAGTTACGACATCCATAAAGAACCTGATTAAAGTCAAGGTTTTTAAAGGTAAGACTCCACAAATGGAAACTGAGGAAATAAAGTATGTTGGCTAGATTTTTAAATATAAGTGCCCTAGATTTCTCACAGTGTTAAACTTACAACTGTGAAGCAAGTTGACATACAGGAGATATATAGGAGTGGAGGTAGAAAGTAAGAAAGAAAGATGAAAGAGAAAGAACTACTCTTGATCAACAGTATACAGCATAGATCAATCTTGACTGGGTTCATAAGATCTCACTCACATAATAGGCTCTTTGGGATTATTATGGAGCTTAGGTGGACACTCCTCAGTCACAGCACTTCTAGGATATGTTTCCAATTCTAATGGGATAACTTCAACCTCACAATCTGCAACTTCTATTTTCCTCTTTTTTGAAAACATATTTTTCATAATATTCTCTTCTTTTCCATTTTCATCAATAGCATCAGGATTCTCAGTGTTAGATCTGCTTAGTAATCTTCCTAAAAGAAAAAAGTAAAAGAGCTTAACACAACAAAAAATAACACAATTACTAGCAACAAAAGGGCATCTCTTCTGCTCCGTTACTGAAGAACCCTGTAGGGTATACTTTATTTCTAGAATGAAGATTAAACACTAACTCATCCTAGAAAGCTATTGTAAGAAATAATATATAAAAGACCAAGAAGAGATTTCGTATCTCCCAGTACATGAAAAAATACAGGGCATCTAAAAGAAGTATTTGTCTGTTGTGGTATAACATGAAAGAGAAGAGATTTAGCTACAATAATATAAAACAAAAATACAGATCAGAAAGCATTCTAGAAAATTAGAGAGGTGAACTCTAGTCTTAAAATTTCAGCTTTTGTGTCTAGTTATAAATGCTTTATCATTTAAAACCTTTACTCTTTTTATAAAGTGACCTATTTAAATCTGTGGTGATATGTGCCTATTCTCATATTAAGCCCTAGTGTAATTAAAATCTTCATCTGAAGCTTACGCATTTTCTTTCAAGGAACTCAAAATTATAGTTAACAAGTCAAAATAAGCAACTAGATCAGAGAGATAACTTAGGTGCATTTTCTAGCAATGCAGATAAAGCCAATGAATGATACTTTCTGGACACGATTTGGCATTTTACGGGCAGCATCAAAGAGTTATTTTGAGAAATACGAGACATGAATTGTCTAGGTAAGTTGTGTAGTATGTGTGTCTGTAAGTGGTATGTGGTAGGGATCCAGGTGTGACTATTCTGAACTCTGATAATTCTTGCCCTCACTGAAGTGAACCTGGCATTTCAGATGAGGAGGGTTGCTCTAGTCCCTGCTGCCTAGCACATTTCCTTTAGATTGCGTTGAGAGTCGTGTTTCTCCAACCTTTCTCATTTCATGGTACGCACAGAAAGTGAGGATTTTTGCCTGACACTCTGGGGTAAAAGGAAGAGACAACTAGAGACCAACGTGTCTGGCCTGTGGGATATGGCCTGAAAGAATCAGTAATTGCACAACTGTAACACACTGGTTGGAAACTTTCACTCAGAACATGGGCAACTCTCTTGAGTCCCTGAAATGGAGTGAACTGCTTTGCCTGAATCATCACCTCAAGGTATTTATTACAATGTTAACCTATTAAATTCTAGCTCAAGACACTGAACAAGACAGTCTTTGATTAATAATCTTTACCTTAGCAAATCAGTCATTTAGATTTCCTATTTAAATAGGAAGCTTTCTTACCTTACCCCAAAGCATCTGCAGCCACAGAGACCAAAAAGTGTGCCTCACACAATAACCCAAGTTTTATCCCTTAGCCTTTCTTTTCTGGAACACCTGATACCTCCTCCTAAGGCATTTCATCCCTTCAGTGCTCAATTTCCCAGTCACTTGTCTTCCTCTGATGCTCCTCCTATATATTGTTGCTCTTGTCCTTGCTATAAGATCTCAGTGGCCCTGACTAGTAAAATGGAGATTCAGAAATGTAGATCTTACTATAGAGTAATGTGAAAGTAAACCTTTGCTTTACCTGAATAAATGCAAACAAACGTCCCTCTGTCAATGTCATCTAGGCAGCGTACTCCCCATCCCTTCTTCTCAGTTTTGAATACTTGTAGCCTCACTTGAGGTCCATGTTGGACAACTCGGTTTTGACACATTCGTCGATTACATTTGCACAACAGGCTGCATTCATAAATGCTGTCAATAAAATATACAAGAGAAAAATCAATCAGACATCTTAAATTAAAAGCATAAGCACTTTATATTGCTACGTCACTAATAATTACCAAGAGAGACAGACTAAGTGTGAAGGCTCCTAGAGCTAGACTGCCTGGTTCCCATCATAGCTCCAGCATTTACTAGCTGTGTGACCTTGAATTTAACCTCTCTGTACTTCAATTTTCCATTTTTAAAATGGGGATTATATGATACTACCTACTTCTTGGGGTTGTTTTGTGAAGATTAAATGAGTTGGTATCTACAAAGTGCTTGAGACAATGCCTGGCACATCGTAAAGGTTAGTTCTTTAAAAATGTCTACGAAGGAAATGTCTAGGAAGGGAAAGTCTAAGAAGAAAATTTTCTGTTTATTTTTATTAATAACAACCATGAGAAGTTGAAAATTCCCAATTCTCAGACAAGCTTTGCACAGTATACATCTTAATGGGGAACCGTCTACCCAAAGTAAGCTAACCCTAGCAGGGAAAGAGTCAGACTCAAAGCAGATGAGTGTTAGAAACAGTCTGCATGTTACATGTGTGCTCTCTGACTTCCATTTCCAAGAACAATATACAAGTTTGTTTTTTTTAATGCCTTAATTTAGATTTTTGGTATAAGAAATTAAGATTTAACAACATTTATAAGACTACAGGCCACAATGATAAAGTACCCTTCTTCAAAGATATAAATACCCTGCAACGGATCCTCAAGGTATCTTACCCAGTAGGTATCTGTCTCTGTAGTCTTTTATATTTATATCCAGTGGTTATTTTACTACTTAACAAGGGGCAAGTCTTGGCATTCCTTGCTGTCAGTTGAAGACACGCACATTTTGTTCTAAAAGGCAACGGATGGAGAAGTCAGAATAAAAAAGCACCAAGTTAAGAGACTATCTTGACAAAAGTGTAAAGGATGTAATTGTATTTAGAATAGTTGTTTGGTTCATGGACTGTTAGATTTCTTCCCTAAATAAAAAAGACCTCTTTGAAAGACAACATCTACCAAAAATTTATAAATAATTATAAACTGCCCTGTACCTCTACTTGCTCATGAAATAAATACTTAACTTTATGAGTTTTCTCTAACTTTTCAAAATGAATTCCTTTCATTTCCTATTCTGCAAAACCTTCTTTGTAAAAATTCTCCTATGTCTGCTCTCTTACAATGGATAAACTTTTATGTGTCAAACTCAAAAGGGCATATTGCATATGTCTTGTATTATCTCTCCCTCTAGTGACATGAAAATAAATTGGGGAGACTGATGCTGGGTATCTGGCTACTACAATCTGTTTTTCATAACATTGCTAAGCAGTAAACATGCAACCATAAAAAAATTTTCCCGGGCTTCCCTGGTGGCACAGTGGTTGAGAGTCTGCCTGCCGATGCAGGGGACACGGGTTCGTGCCCTGGTCCGGGAAGATCCCACATGCCGCAGAGTGGCTAGGCCCGTGAGCCATGGCCGCTGAGCCTGCGCGTCCGGAGCCTGTGCTCTGCAACGGGAGAGGCCACAACAGTGAGAGGCCCGCATACCGCAAAAAAAAAAAAAATTTCCCTCTAACTATTTAGATAACTATCTAACATGACAGGGACTTGTAACTCGATAGGGAGTAAAGAACCTGGTTATCTCGGCTATAAACTAGGTATGTAACCACTGTTAAGCTGGTTAAAATCTCTGAATCCTGGCTATAAACTAGGTATGTAACCACTGGTAAGCTGGTTAAAATCTCTGAATCCTGTCTCGTATGTTGAATGGTAAGTGACTTTAAGGTCTTTTCCTCTATGATTTGCTTCTGCATTTTTCTGTTTATACACAATACATGTCAGAGTGGTAACTACTGTTTGCAACAGAAAAAAACAAGCAGTAAATTCATTAATTTGGATTCTATTTACAGATGTAGAAATCTACTGTTGCTTTTTTTAGTATGATTTTGCAAAGTTTAAAAAGTACAGAAAAACACAAACAATAATACAATAAACACTCATATTTTGACCATACAGAATTAGCTGTCATCATTTTGTCTAGTCCTTTTAGTTGACCCTTGAACAATATGAGTTTGAACTGCATGGGTCAACTTATACATGGATTTTTTTCAAGAGTAAATACCACAGTACTACACGATTCACGGTTGGTTGAATGCTCGGATGTGGAACTACAGATGTGGGCCACATTATATGGAGGGCCAACTATGTTATATGTTATATTTTCTACTGCATGGAGGGTCAGCAGCTCTAACCCCTGCATTGTTCAAGGGCCAACTGTAATTTAAAACATATATACTGTATATATGATCTTCCTTAAAAAAAAAAAAAAGCATTACAGATAAAACTAAACTCTCAAGAGGTTTGGTGAGGCATCCTTTATACTTTTTACATACATATTTATCTACAAACAATATATTGTATTTTTTTTAAAAGTACTATAGTTATTATCCTACAACTTTTTTCATTCAATATGTTTTTGAGACCCATCTGTGTTATATACAAATCTAGTTATTTCCTTTTAACTTTTCCACAGCATTTAGATTACAATTAAGTTGCTTGGTATACAATTAAGTTGCTTCTAGTTTTCAATACACCAAAAATGCTACAACATCCTTATTCTTATGCACATGTGTAAGCATCTCTAGTGTAGTAGCTTTCAAATATTTTGACTATGACTCACAGTAAGAAATATATTTTCTTCACGATCCTACAGAGGCATGCATGTTTATATGTGTATGTGTACAAGCAGAAATAACAGTGGCATGAAAGTACCTTATCATGTGGGATGCACGTGGGTACCTTCTGTATGATTTAATTTTTAAAATGCTAGTTGCAAGTGATTTTACATCCTACTAAACCTGTAGCTTGAAAAACAATGCTCTAGATAGACTTAAAAGTACTATTGCTAGAAAGCAGCTATGCATGTCTTCAACTGCTGTGTAATTGTGTGAGAACCCTCCTCCCTCCCCACAAATGACCATCTGGGTTGGTACAGAATTCTAGTTTTACCTTTATTTTCCGTCAGCATTTTAAGCTAATAAGCCTCCTTTTTGTCTTCTTTCTGATGAAAAGTGTGTTGTCAATCTATTTTTCCTCTTTTCTATCTGATAGTGTGAGATTTACTCTTTGCCCTAGATACTTTTTAAGTTGCATCATGATATATTTAGATATAGTTATCTTATTTTCCATTTCTAGTATACAGTGGGCTTTTTCACTCTGAAGACTCCTGTCTTTCTTCAATTCTGGAAAATTCTCAGCTATTATCTCTGAACAATGCTCTTTTCTTCTCAGATGTATGTTAGAATTTTTCATTTATCCTCCATATTTTTTAACCTGTAAATTTATTTTCCCCATATCTTTATCTCTCTGCATTGAGGGAATCTCTTTAGTTTTGCCTTGCAATTCACTAATTCTTTCTCCAGCTCTACCAATGCTTACCATTTAGTCCATCTATTTAGTTTTTATTTCAATGACCATATATTTTATTTCCCATATTTCCAAATGGTTCTTTTATATATACAGTATACTTAAAAAATAATCTCCTTTTCTTGTTTCATGGATGCTAATATTTTATCTCTTTGGACATTTTAAACATACCTATTTTAAAGTCTCTTTCAGTCAGATTCTACATTTACCTCTGATTCTTCAGGTGTGAATGCTGCCAGTTGTTGGGACTTATGCTACCTTCATGGTCCTAAATGTCTTTGTGTGTTCTGACTGTTTGAAATCATACTTTTCATGGAATTTACTCCTGGGTGCTCCTCTACACTGGCTGCTTTCCTCATTGCTCTGGCTCTGACCTATGGGTTTCACAGCTCTAAATCCAGTTGTTATTAACACAATTCCAGGCCCTGTGAGTTATTAGCCTGCTTCCCAGCCTTGTGCAGGTCCCTGTTTCTGTCCCCCAAAAGAGTTCAGTGCCCACTCTCTGCCATGCATGGGACATGTTTAATTCCCATCCTGTCAGGATTAGAATCCCTGGCCCCAGTGCTCATGTCCAATTCCAGATCCCAGTGGGCTTTAGCTTTTGCTTATTTTGTGACTTCTCTTGTAATTTCTGACCAATAGATGAAAATATATATGCTGGTGGTGCATGTTACATGGGGGTTACTTTCTACAGTCTAAGGCAAAAATCACAAACAGTCAAAATTATTCTTTAAAAAACCCCACTAAACTGACCATAAAGTACAGTAAACACTGTTCAACAGTTAGTTTTTTTCCTCCATCACTGAAAGAGATTGGGCTTGGCCAGATGTAAACGGGTTACGTTTAGAGGCAATGCTGAAAAAACAACTTATATTTAAACAGAATAAAACTTGGCACAGTGAGAGGTTTCTTCTATGACAGATCTAAAGGAACTGAGCCAAACTGAGGTAACAGCAGATTGATATCTCATCTCACACTCCTTCTGAGAGGATGGTGAGAACTATGTATATAATTTAAATTATTTCTCTTTATCGCTCTCATGCTTTTTCTTTTTCCTAGTAAAGGCAGCTAAATTTGCATTAAATTAAATGTACATATAATGCAACTCCACTCTACATATGCAAACCTACAAATACCAATAAATTACACACCCTGAAAAAAAAAATGGTTTTCACAGTCTTAATATATTAGAACATGTTTTCATTTTTTTTTTATAGAATGTCAATTTTATGATCAGGAGAGGCACCATTAACTTTCTAAAAAAAGTAGCAAGGAAATGATTTGCAAAAGTAAAGTATAACATATAACATAATCGTTAAGAGCATGGGTTCAAATCCTGATTCTTAAATTTGTTGACCTTACACTTGGCTTCTCAACTTCCTCATTTGTAACATGGAAATAATATTACCTACCCCATGGGGTTTTGTGAGAACTAAACAAGAAAATATATGTAAAGCACTTGTCACAGTGTTTGGCACAGTTCCACGGCATTAGCTGTAATTGCTGCTATTAGGAGTATGGTACTAGATTAAAGGGAATACTTATCCTTGGAAGAAATAATTCCCAAATTACTGAAATAACTGGCAAAGAGTTTTCTTTCCTATTGCTAATGAGATGCATCTTTCTATTTTAGATTCTCGATGAACTGATTTTAGATAGACAGACAAACTGATACACAGCAGGACTTCTTGACAAGTACCCCTACATTCAGAAGATTTTTTTGAAATGCCATGTTTTTCTACTCACATGTCTATGCAGCCCTCAGAACAGTCACAAGAATCAGTAAACATGTTGGAAAAGCTGTTTAAATAATATGCTCGTGGCCACATAGTCTTTCTGTACTTAAAATGTGGAAGCTTTCTATTGTCAATTTCATTACAGAAAGAAATGGGCACTGATTCCACTCCATTGCTAATATCCGTATCAGAAACAATTTCTTCTTGCCTTGGGTAATTCCGAGTCAACTGAACATAGGTATTGAAAGAAAAGTTATCTGTAAATAGAAAGTTACACTCTGTCTCAAGCAGGTAACGAAAAACTTCCTCCATGTTTCGTAGACTCCTTCCACAAGGGGTTTTATAACTCACGTGGAGTGCTGAAGAATGAGAGTTTGTCTTTGCATGTCGTCTTTGGAAGTGGCATTTGATTGGTAGCTGCAGAGGGTTTTCTCCCTTGAAGGTAAGTGGCATTTTCATCAGACAGGCACTAGAGCAGTCATGCTTTTGGTAAGATAAATTTGAAGATGATTCTTTTTCTCTAAAGTCCGCAACTTTATTTTCCAGAGGGGGAATTTCCTTATTTTCTGTAGATCTGTTTAAAGTTAATTATTTATTAGTATCTCAAATGTATAGCACAATCCCCATTTTTAAAAAAACACTGCACACTAAGGTGGTATTTAACTCCTATTAGCTTCTTGTTAGACAACACTAAAATAAGCCAGACTCTGAAATCAACATCTTACTATGTTCTGCAGCCACATAAAGTTATACCTGAAGGGTTTTTTTTTTTTCTGGACTTCAAATATGTGGTGTTTTTTCCAGCACCACTTCTTCAACTGGGTGTCCAATAATTCAGTTCAATTCTGACACTATCGACCTAGAGTCAGCAACAGATTCCACAAGTTAAAGGGCTCAGTCCCATAAGACTGCCCCCATGCCAGATGCCAAATGCAGTTTCCAGGTCACCCACACTCTTGACAACCCCTTTCTCTCGGATAATGTGCTGGAAAGACTCAGAACTCAGGAAAGCACTTTAATTACTATTACCAGTTTATAATAAAAGATACACTCAGGAACAGCCAAATGGAAGAGATGCATGGGGCAAGGTAGGTAAGAAGGGGCATGGAGTTTCCATGCCCTCTCCAAATGCACCACCCTTCCAGCACCTCAAACTGTCCACCAACCAGGAAGCTCCAGGAGCCCTGTTGTTTAAAGTTTTTTATGGAGGTTTAACTGCTTAAGCATGAATGATTAAATCATTGGCCACTGGTGATTATCTCCACCTGCAGCCCTTCTCCCTGCCCTGGAGGTTGGGAGGTAGGGCTGAAAGTTTTAGGCTTCTAACCAAGGTTGTCTTTCTGGCGTCCAAACCCCATCCTTAAGTTAACTAGGAGCACCTCACCAAGTCATCTCATTTGCACGCCAAAGACATTCCTACCACTCAGGAGATTCCAAAGGTTTTAGAAGCTGTGTGCTGGGGACCCAGACAAAGCAAGTATCTTTATTATATCACAGTCTAATTTCAGAGTATTCCAGAAAGCTGTGATTACAGTGGTAACTTTTTGCTACATCTACACCAAGAGCACCTAGTAAATTTAGAGTTCATGTAGGACATGAGTTCAGTAAAGACCTGAGGAAGGTTATGTCTTCAGACAAACTTGGTTCAAGCAAAAAACAGTAAAGACTAGGTAAAAAAATAATTAAGAATCCTTTATGCTGTTTTTTCTTTTTGCCTTCAACAACTGTACCAAGTGAACTTTCCCCATAATATGTAACCCACCTGGTCTCATACACATCTGAAAATGGTAAACTACAGGAGAAAATGGAGAGGTTATTGACTTTAAGAAAAAAACTCTGTGAAGATTCCATGTGTTCCAAACTCACGTTTTAAACTTTCACACACACACAAAAACCTGTTTTGTGTTACCTAATATTTTCAATCTATCTCTAGGTATCTGTTATTTATTATAAAAGTAATATAGGCATTTTAGAAAAATTTTTATACTCACTATATAAAGCAGCACTGTCCAACAGAACTTTCTGCATTGATGGAAATATTCTATATCTGTGCTGTCCAATGGCATAGCCACTAGCCACATGCGGCTACTGAATACCTTCAAATGTGGCTACTGTGACCAAAGAACTGAATTTTAAATTTCATTTTAAGTAATTCAAATTTAAATAACCACATGTAGCTAGTTGGTACCATACTGAATGCAGATATGAGGTGCCCCATCCTTTTTTCAGCTGTATAGTAATCCTCTACATAAATTCCACAATTTATATAACTAGTCTTCTATTGTTTTCAATCTTTTGCTATTACAAATCATGATGTAATAAAAAACCTCATATATAATAATTTCATACATGTGAAGATATCCCAGAAACCAGACTGCTAGGTCACAGGGTAAATGGATTAGTAATTTTGTTAAGATTGCCTAATTGCTCTCCATGGGGTCAGCCTCTCCAGCAATTTATGTGAGCACCTGCTTTCACAGAGGCTCTTGATGCTTCCAGATTTCTGATAATCTAGTAAGTGAAAGGATGTCCTATAATTTATAAATCTTTTAATGTTGGAAATATTTGTTTCCAATTTTTCTCTGTGTTACTACTTTGATGAATATCCTCATACATAAGTCCTTGACCAAATTTCTTTCTTTTTTTTTTTTTTGCAGTACGCGGGCCTCTCACTGTTGTGGCCTCTCCTGTTGCGGAGCACAGGCTCCGGACGCGCAGGCTCAGCGGCCATGGCTCATGGGCCCAGCCGTGAGCTGCGGCATGTGGGATCTTCCCGGCCCGGGGCATGAACCCGTGTCCCCTGCATCGGCAGGCGGACTCTCAACCACTGTGCCACCAGGGAAGCCCTGCAAATTTCTGATTACTACCTTAAGATACATTCCTTTAAAAGGAATTACTTGGTCAAGGGGAATATACATTAAGAATAACTTCTTATTAAAAAACTTTCAAACATACACTTAAGAGTATTCTTTTCTCATAAAGACTGATATACTGGAACCTCATGTACTTGTAAGAACTCCAGAATTCCCAGCACATAATGACTCTGTCCAACCCTCTGCGCTGAGTGATAACCAAACTCTAGCAAGGCTTCTAGCAGCATAAGGACATGCATGTCCCTAGGATAACCCCAGCCTCTCAACAAAATGCCTCCTTGAGAAAGCTCAAGGCTGTTTTTTCTAGCCAACACCTAAAGACAAGCCCCTGACCTTTCTTAGAACATTTACTAAGGTCTTAAAATTATGAATCTTTCCTGGGTCTCTCTGAGATGTATGTTTCTGTAACTCAGGAATATTTTTCTCAAAAACCTGAAAGCCATTCTTTTGAAAGGTAATCATCAGGAAGGACAGGGTCTCTGTCCTCCAGTCTCTGTGGGAGGACAGAATCCTAACTTGATGACTGCCAGCCAGCACACACAGCTGGCCTCATGGGCATTCACAGTGATTAACCTTCAGTAAGTTTTCACTTTAGCCCTGGCTTGTACTCCCTTCCTTACTCCTGCGTTGCCCTTTGTTGCCAGTCACCTCAGCACAAATCGCGATGGAGCTCAGCTCGTATTCCTACTGTCGGTAGTTAGTGAATAAAACCTGTTTCCACCACTATAGCTAATGTCTGGCTTTATGTTTGACACCTATTACCAGGTTTTAATAATTATCAATATTTTGCCTATTTTATTTAATCTATTCTCCACCCCTCTTGCCCTACCCTGGAACACTGGAGTATTTTAAAGCAAACACTTATCTGAAATAATTCAGTATGTATTTCTAACAAATAAGTCTTTTTAAAAATACATAATCTCAATGGCCCATCTTCACATTTCCCCGATTGTTTTAAAACCTGTTTGAATCAGAAACAACCCCTACACTCTGTATTTGATTCAGGTGTCTTTTATGTCTCTAACCTTATGTAGTGCTCCCTCCCTCTTCATTAATGACATTTATTGGTTAAAGTTAAATAAATTGTGTCACTTGTCCTATAGTAGTTCCCACATTCTGGAATCTGGCTGATGCCTTCCATGTGGTGGTGTCATTTAACTCACCCCCTTCCATTCCTGGCAAAGCAGTAGTCAGTTCTAGAAGCCTGATTTGATTCAGGTTCAATTTTGGTGGGGGGTTGGGGGAGATAATTCATACGTGGTGCTATGAATTTCCTATTGCATCACATAAGGAGACAAACAATGTCTGATTGTTCACATTTAGTGATGCTTAGATTTATAAGTGGGTTTGGGTGTTTCCATCCATTTTAAAGCTCCTCACTTTCACTTAACAGTTTTGGCATTCACCCATGATCGTTGTCTAGACCAGTGCTACGTTCAGGTGTGGTGGTGCCAGTTCCCAGTGGTTTTTTGTGTGTGTGTGTGTGTGTGTGTGTGTGTGTGTGCGGTATGCGGGCCTCTCAGTGTTGTGGCCTCTCCCGTTGCGGAGCACAGGTTCCGGACGCGCAGGCCCAGCGGCCATGGCTCACGGGCCCAGCCGCTCCGTGGCATGTGGGATCTTCCTGGACTGGGGCACGAACCCGCGTCCCCTGCATCGGCAGGCGGACTCTCAACCACTGCGCCACCAGGGAAGCCCCCCAGTGGTTTTTTAACAATTCATGGTAAGTACAAAAATTGAAAGTGCAAAAGTTTAGAAACTTTTACAGCAATTTAACATTGCTGCAACATTTTATGCATTTTACAAGAGCATCACTCCTCAATAAGTTAGAAGTTTAAAACAAAACACCTGTTCTGACCACAATTCATTTGAGACCACTGGGCTAAGGCCACTGTTTCTTTGGGGTGTGGTGGGGTGGGGGTAGTAGCTGTAAAAATAACAATCTTCTAATTCTATCATTCCTACTGCATTTTCCGGCTAGAGTGCTTTCATAAAGAAGAAATTTTACTCATCAATTCTTGGGTTACCCTGAAATACAGTTAGTATAAGCAGGCAGATTCTTGATTCTTTTTCTTTAATTACTAATATTCAGAATGATGAGTTGTATCCTAGCAACTACCAAAGTGACAGATTTTTTTTTTGCTTTACAATGGTGTGTTAGTTTCTGCTCTATAACAAAGTGAATCAGCTATACATATACATATATTCCCATATTCCCTCCCTCTTGCGTCTCCCTCCCAACCTCCCTATCCCACCCCTCTAGGTGGTCACAAAGCAGGAGCTGATCTCCCTGTGCTATGCAGCTGCTTCCCACTAGCTATCTATTTTACATTTTGTAGTGTATGTATGTCCATGCCACTCTCTCACTTCGTCCCAGCTTACCCTTCTCCCTCCCCCTGTCTTCAGGTCCATTCTCTATGTCTGTGTCTTTATTCCTGTCCTGCCCCTAGGTTCTTCAGAACCTTTTTTTTAAATTCCATATATATGTATTGGCATACAGTTTTTGGGGGTTTTTTTTGGGATAGCTTTTTTGCTTTCTGTCACAAGATATCTCAGGTCTGGAATCAGCCATTTCTCTAAGGGACTAAGGTTCCATTTAATGAGAAATGGCATTTAGAGACTACGATCATGGTACTAGGAGGTACACATATTTTAATCAATAAAAAATGCCAAACTGCTTTCCAAAAAGGCTGGACCAATTTATACTCTCATAGCATGGATGAATGCTCATCTACCTGAATATTATTTTAAAATTTTTCATCAATTGGATAGGTGAAAAATATTTTATTACCTCAATTTTTTTCTCTAAATAATAAGGAGTTTGAACATAATTTCATGTTTATTTTTTTTTTCCTTTTGGCTAACTGTCTATTCATATGCTTTGTCCATTTTCCTATTGGGGGCTTGTTCATTCGTTCGTTCATTCATTCATTCATTCATTCATTCTTCCATCAACGATTTCTTGAGTGCCTGCTATGCGCCAGGTGCTACGGAAAAAAAGATGAGAGCTCTGTGATCTCAAGGAGCTTACATTCTAGGCAGTGAACTAAGTATTTATAATAAAGTATAAACAATATTATGAATAATGCCATGATACATAATGTGATAGAAAGATATCTAATATTTATTATTTTTCTGTTTTTTAGGGTTCTAATTTTATACTTAATTTTTCTATGGTTTGAGAGTCCAGTTTCATCTGGAATTTATTTTGATGTAACACGAAGATCTAACTTAAATTCTCCAAATGATATCCAATTGTTCCAGAGTCTTTTACTGAATACCTCCTTCTTTCACCTTCTGACTTTTGACTTACTAGCTTAATCATATCTCAAGTTCTTAGAAATACATAAAAATGTCCTCTTATTTTCTAGACTTATTCTGCCTTTTGATCGAACTGTTAATTCTTATACCAATATAACATTGTTTTCCATACTATAATGGAACATTTTGGTATTTCTCAGGGCAAGTCCTTCCTCACTATTTTGCCTTTTAAACATGTTCTAGGTGTTTTCTGATTTTTTTATCTTTTGAGATTAAATTTATAATGGCTCGCCAAGTTAAAAAAAATCCAAATGCTTGGATTTCATATGAAATTAAATCTATAAATTAATTTGGGAAGAACTACCATTTTTACAATATGCAGTTTTCCCATCCAGGCACATGGTAAGTTTATCCATTCATTAAAATCTTTAGAATTAATTTTCCTCAGGTATATATTTCTTGTAATTAGTGTCATTTATTTTACTTTCTGGTGTTGTGAATGGGGACTTAATTTCATATTTTCTAAAGGTATAGAGTTTCATATTTTTATTTTATGTGACTGTCACTAAACCCTCGTTTTAGCTTAATAATTTTACACTTGCATCTTAGATTTTCTAGAAGGATAAGACTATCTACAAATAATTTTACTTTGTACATTTCAATAATCATATTTTCTTTTACATTCTATTATACTGGCTAGAATTTCCATAAAAATACTGAATAACAATTATGATAGCAGGCACTTCTGTCTTAATCTTTATTTAAAGGAAATGTCTCTAAGTTTCACCAGTATATAGGACATGGATACTGGTTTAAGAAACATATTCTCTCCCACATTAAGAAAAAATTCTTCAAAATGGTACAGATGAACCGGTTTGCAGGGCAGAAATAGACACACAGATGTAGAGAACAAACGTATGGACACCAAGAGGGGAAGTTGTGGGGGTGGGATGAATTGGGAGATTGGGATTGACATATATACAAATATGTATAAAACATAAATAATAAGAACCTAATGTATAAAAAAATTAATAAAATTCAAAAATTCAAAAAAAAAGAGTTCTGTTTCTAATGGTTCATATTACTTTCAAAAGTCTTTTGGCATCTTAAGATAAGCTTTTTTTCCTGTGGTTTACTTCTGTAAAATAATATATTTCCTAATACTAAATCATTCTTGCTTGACTAGTATAAATTCTAAGTCATCTCATTAATATTTCTCTGGATTAGAGTTGCTAAAATTTTATTTAGAAGCTCCATATCCACAATAGTGATATTTTAAACTTTTTAGGGCCATAAACCCTTTGACAATCAAATGAAAGCTATGAACCCTCTCTAGAAATACACTATAAACATAAAACTTTGCATACCATGCAGGGCCTCCATTGTCTCTAGTTTAAGGACTCATCTTTATTATAGTTAACTATATTTAGATGGTTTCTATGCCATTGCCATTTCTTTTTTCTTTTTTTTTTTTCCACTGCCATTTCTTAAATACTATATCTTATACATTCTGACTCCTCTTATGGTGAGCAAGAGGATTTTTGAGAAAATTTTCCACAAGGTTATATATATAGATGTTTTCTGAGCTTTTGCAAAGGTGCTAGCCTGATTTTTGCTGTTTTGTTGGCTTTTTTTGTTTGTTTTGATACTTGTAAGATATTTATACTTTAAGACTGATATTAAAACTTTTTAAAAATCAATACTTATCTATTAGTAATTTTCATTTCTGTGGTACTTGGTAAAACCTTTTGCCTCCAGACTTGATATTTTCTTATACTCAGAAGTTACCTTCTTTGACTATTGCTTCTGCTTCACTTATTCTAGCTTCTTGTGTTTTTGTTCATTTGTTTGTTCTAGTTCAGAAAAAACAGGGCAGACTTTTCCAAAAGCAATGATTCTGTTAGGCAAGTTTACATTATTTTTTAATATATTGAGAACATCTACATTTCATATTTATTTAAGTACCAAATTTTTTAATGGAAAATATATGTATTTTCATTTTCTAGCTGCTGGAACAATTCTGAATCCTAGTTTAGACATTGTGATTTCCTGCACTGCCGTTGTAAGCAGTAGCACATTGGTCCTAACTCTGTCGCCTTAGCTTGAAATTCTTAACATTTTGTAAAGAACATTATAACATATGGATGATCCTGAAAATATTTTACAGTGTTCACTAAAATTGTTGGTTTTCTGTTAATAGCTTCTTTTTTGAGAACATTATTCATCATTCTCTTCTTTTTCTCACTCATTTGCCCTTTTCTTCTACATTTTGGGTAATCTTTCTTTTTTTTTTTTTAAATAAATTTATTTATTTATTTATGGCTGCATTGGCTCTTCGTTGCTGCGCAGTCTTTCTCTCACCGCAACGTGTGGGGGCTACTCTTCGTTGCGGTGTGCGGACTTCTCAGGCTTAGTAGCTACGGCGCATGGGCTTAGTTGTTCTGCAGCATGTGGGAACTTCCCGGACCAGGGCTCAAACCTCGGTACCCTGCATTGGCAGGCAGATTCCTAACCACTGTGCCACCAGGGAAGTCCCGATTTGGGGTAATCTTAAAGATCCCAGACTATACCTTTAATTTCCTTAATTGACTTTCACAATGAATACTTTCTTAAAAGAAAGGCTGGGATAAAACCGATCACTGCACTACTATTTATAATAGTAAATATTTGGAACAATCTAATTATCCATCCTTAAAGGAATGGAATTAAAAAAATGTATTCTCACATGATGGAAATCCAAACAAGGAGATGAAATAAATCTGTAACACGGAAGCAACATGATTAGATCTCAAAACTAATGCTGAGTAGGGACTTCCCTGGTGGCACAGTGGTTAGGAACCTGCCTGCCAGTACAGGGGACACAGGTTCGAGCCCTGGCCTGGGAAGATACCACATGCCGTGGAGCAACTAAGCCCGTGCGCCACAACTACTGAGCCTGTGCTCTAGAGCCTGCGAGTCACAACTACTGAGCCCATGTGCTGCAACTACTGAAGCCTGCGCGCCTAGAGCCTGTGCTCTGCAACAAGAGAAGCCACTGCAATCAGAAGCCCATGCACCGCAACGAAGAATAGCCCTCACTTGTGCCGCAACTAGAGAAAGCCCGCCCATAGCAATGAAGACCCAACGCAGACAAAAAAATTAAAATAATTAAATAAAAAAAAAAACTTTCAAAAAACTAATGTTGAGTAAAACAAGAAGGTACATATATGAATATTTATGTAAAATTTAAAAACTATAATAGCACTATATATTATTTATGGCTATATAAATATTAAAAAATGAACTAGAAAAATAACTGATGATAGTGACTGCTCCTAGAGAAGCAGAGAGGGCAACGGAACTTTGTCATGGTGAGAAGTTAGGTATGGCTCAAAGAGATTATAGTGTTTTGTTTTCTTTTTAAAAAAGAGACTGAAAACAAATACAATGAAAGGTTAATAGCTGTTAATTCTGGATGGTGTGAGTATGGGTTTCTGCCATATCCCTTTTTATGTTTTCAATCTTTAAGATTTCTCAAAAAGGTAGCAAAAAATATTGGATGAGAATGCAGCTAAAAGATCAATGCAAATCCATCACCACCCATGGACTACAATGCAGTAGCACCTAATACATTAAAAATGAGGGGGGAAAAAAAAGCAGAAAAAATGAGGTAAGGTTATGTTTTCCCTTAAATAACTTCAGTCTGTTTTAGTATTTTTGAAACATGCTGGGGGTACATCCCATAGTAAGAAATATATTCTATAATGTACTTTTTGTTTTGTTCTTCCATTTAACTTCTATCTTCCTTAGCCTAGTCTACGTTTCTGTTTTTATTTATTTAGGTATCCAATATTTCCTTGTTTTTTGAAGCCTGTGCCTGGAATTGCTTTTCCCCTATTATTAAGTGCCAAGTTCCTTTCTACCACTTTTTCTTTATCATGTATTCTGAACTATAAGCAGTACTATTTACTTGTCTACCTAAGATATAGATCCCTTTGTTTGGTTTCACTCAGTATTCACTGTAATAAATTCTCTTAGGCTCTCACAGCTTTGTTCTTTGTTTTGATATAGGCTAATTTACTCTCAAGTAATTTATATAGCTACAGTGTTGTACAACCAGTAAACTGAATGTTTCATTTCCCTTTTCAGCTTGACTTAGCCAACTAAATTATGTTCCAAACTGGGTTCTGTGGCATTCTTTTCTACAAATGTCATCATTTGATTTACCCTATTTTGGGGGAAGGGGAATATGAAATACTAATTTGAAGATTCAAAAAGTTCTTCTTGAATATGAAGGGATTAACTTAGGGTATATGCAAGAGAGAAAACTGTATATAAGCTATCATTAGTTCTTAAATAAAAACTAAAATTTGTACAGTAATTTACAGTTTACAATGTATTTTTATGTAATTTCCTCATGTGACACTTAATAAGTACAGCTCTAAGTTAGTCATTACTGGAACAATAGACAATTAGAACTACTTACGACTAAAATATAAGAGTAAACATGCTGGTAAAATCTGTAATTTGGAATTTAGGGTTTCAAGAAAGTTAGCTAAGCTGGCTTACAAGTACTCTTCTGGTGACTAATTTAATAAAAATCAAGAGGTGTAAGGCTCAGGTTATCAGGCAATTAACAAAGGAAAAAATCTTTTTATATTTATAAAGAAAAGTTAGAAAAGCAGAAAAACATGGAAATGAAATACTGATATGAACCTCAGAAGTGATTCTTCTCCTAAAAATTAATTAAAAAAAAAAAGAAATGATTCTTTTCTTATCTATGCTTCATTCCATAAAACAAATGAAAGAAAACCAACCTACTACAAATCTCAGGAGTTAAGTAACCTAATTTCAATCCAATTTTGTGGGGAGGAAGATCAACTTTCTTACATCTGTGAAGATACTTTACTGGAAAAAAACAAAAACAAAAATAAAGAAAACCAATCCTATGCACAGTGCTGTAGATCTAGTTACTGATCCTGCAAAAACACAAAAATGCTGTAAGTAAACAACGGATGCATAGGTAAAGCAGGGTTATCTGGTATTGTCTGCATCTTTCTGCCAGTCTCTGGGTAGGGGTAAACTGATGATAGTGACTACTTCTATCATTCACTATAGAGGCTTCTCTGTTTTTATTTGGCTTGAGAACTGTTTTGTCATTAGACACCTTGAACTACAAGGCAGAACATGGCTTCACAGAATGCCAACTGATTTCCCAGCTCTTGACAAGTCTGATGTACATAAAGTACACAACTTTTAAAACTTTTGATGGGAAAGCATCCTTTTTTATGTATTTTATCTACTCTTACGTCAAATGATTAGCAACAGTAAATCCCTTTTTGGGAGCAAAAGCATTAATGACATAAATAAACAACTTATATACATACAGAGGGGTATAGTCTTCTGGAAAGGAGTCTTCATGTGATGTAGAGGGCAATGAACTTGATTTATTTTCCTGTGCATTCTGGGTCACAGACGTATGATCTACATGAAAAAATTACAAACTTAACAAGAATACCAAGTTAAAAATCACTCACTGTAAAATCTAAATAGTATCTTTATTGACTATATATATATATAGTCCTTAAGTCTGAAAACATATTAAGATTTCAAGATTGAGCCAAAAAATTAGGTGTCAACATTTTCAAAAACATTAAGAAAATAGGATAAAATAAAAGACTTAGGATAGAAGAGATTTCTACTGCAGAAATTGTAGTTTGGCCGACCTTTATCTGAATTTTAATCAACCTTTAAAGTGAAACATCAAGTATCCCTATTTCTGCTTGTATTTTACAAAAAAACATAACTCTTAAAGGCTCTATTAAGGTCACAAAATTGAAAGTTTATGTATCTTTTGTTTTCTCATTATTCTATTACTATCTATTTTTGGGGGAGAGAGGGAGGTATTTGGGTACCTCTTTTTGTCTTTCCATTTGTATTTTCATATTTCTCTTAGTTTCTCCTATATCTTTCCACACTTAATTTCATCTCATTTGCTGTCTCTTCTTTTTCAACTTCATCTATTCTTTCTAACATGACTCCACTATAGAAATAAGCTATGTATTTAATGAAAAAGTTATAGATTTCCTGCTCCTATTTTGAAAAAAATGGATATGTAGAATATTCTATGTTTGGTTTTAAAAAATTGTTTTTAATTGTGCTTCCTCCTATGCAGCAGTGGACCTTAAGAAAAAAAGTATTCTCATCCTGCCTTAGATTATTAACTTGCATTGGTCCTTTAGTGCAGACCACTCTTATTAAAAAGAAAAAAAAAGTTTAAGTAAATAGAAGAATAGTTTAAGTTATAATCCAAGGTTATCCTTGGCTAATTAGAAAGCATAAAAAACCCTCTTTAGTTATACAGGTGAAAAAAGAAGATTTAAAATCTGATAGTTGAAGAGAGCTGAGTAAATAATATAATAACTGATTAAAAATTAAATAAGTTTAACAAGTTAAGAATTTCCCAGCTAATTTCTTTGAATGAGCCATATAAAGCCATATTAACAAATAGGAACAAAACAAATAAATATAAGCATAGTTAGAAATAAGATTTACTAAAAAACATGGAGATTTTAAATTAACCATTAGATAAGGGGAGAAAGGAGAAATAATAATTTCTTTCAAGAAAACAGTATCCAAGTCTTTGTATGGGGATATAGCAGATATTTACAGAATTATACACAATCAAAGAAAATTAAAGGTAATTAGTGGTTTGGAGAATTCAGGCTGGATCTGGGATAGCTTGTTTTGACCTCAACACCAAGTCCTTTTGTTTCCCCCAGTCTCAGTATTCCTTTTAATATAAATACTAACATGAATCTTTATTACTAGAAAGTGTTTAATCCTTACATATGCTAGCAATGTCAATTACATAACTCCCCAATTACTTTTAAAACATTGCTCTACCACTAGCAAACATTTACTTTTATTTTGATAAATTTGTTACACTTCAGATGAACTATATAAAAATATGAAACTATAGTACTCAGTATTTCTATTGATGAAATCTTTACTTTAAAAGAACCAAAACAGGGCTTCCCTGGTGGCGCAGTGGTTGAGGGTCTGCCTGCCGGTGCAGGGGACGTGGGCTCGTGCCCCGGTCCCGGAGGATCCCACATGCTGCGGAGCAGCTGGGCCCGTGAGCCATGGCTGCTGAGCCTGCGCCTCCAGAGCCTGTGCTCCGCAACAGGAGAGGCCGCAGCGGTGAGAGGCCCGCGAACCGCAGGAGAAAAAAAAAAAAAACCCCGTTGCTTAGAATTAATTCCTCTTACCACCTCCTGCATTTAAAAGCTTCTCTTGCAAAGCAAATGTAATCCCTTAAGGATGTGTTGATTCCAAGTGCTATTGAAGGATACTGAAAGACTGTTTTCTTAAAGAATCTACTCTTCTAAAACTGTACATTAGCTACTGAAATTGAAAATACTTTTGAATAACAAAAGTTTTCTTTAAAATAAACTTGGGACTTCCCTGGCGGTCCAGTGGTTAAGACTCCTCTTTTCCACTGCAGAGGCATGGGTTCAATCTCTGGTCAGGGAACGAAGATCCCGCATGCCTTGGCACAGCAATCAATAATCAATCAATCAATCAATAAATCAATAAATAAAACTAAACTGATGATGTTAAGCCATTTTTCAGAGATTTAAAACCTTATGGCTCCAAATTATGAGTTAAAATAATAATTTGTTGAAATATTTACCAATATTAATTAAAATTTAGTAAATGTACCTCAACACTTTAGCAAATTAATGATAGTCTAAGATTTATAGGACAGTGATTCTGATAAAATAACTTGCTTTTTAATTAAAAAAATTTTTAATTGACATATAGTTGATCTATAATGTGTTAGTTTCTGGTGTACAGCAAAGTGATTCAGATATATATATATATATATATATATAAATATATACACACACACGTATTTTTTCATATTCTTCTCCATAATGGTTTATTATAGGATATTCAATATAGTTCCCTGTGCTATACAGGACTTGTTGTTTATCTAAAATAACTTTTCAATTTTTCTTTTTATAATCCTGGTACATTATCTTTGTTCAATTACTTCTAAAATAAATTTGTTAGACTGATGGTCTAATAATAATCTAGAAATGAAAAAAATTTCCATCAATTTATCTATACCAGAATGTGCCTTTTAGTATTGTTCTTTACACAAAGTATCAATAGGTTTATAGTGGTTTGGAGTCTTGGAATTCTATTTGCCCTTCTTATAGTAGAAGCGTTTTTAAAAAAGAGATACAATTCTTCCCGGAGAGGTTCAGTAGAGTATGCATTTCCTATGGGGTAGGACTTTTTGTTTACTAGGGAAACTGATTTCCATATATGGATCTTTCAGTTTTATTTTTAAACTGTCTTCAGTTAACTTGACATAATTAAGGCTGGCTTGCTTCAAAGAAAACAGCAGAGAATATTCTAGATTGGGATTAGAAATGTACATACCCTACCCCAATAAAGATGTTTAAAAAAAAAAAAAAAAAAAAACTGCCTAATTTGTAATCTGGAAGAATTTAATAAAGTAATTCAATTGACTGCTGTAATTGATCTCAATTAATTTTTTACACCCAATTTAAACGAAAATATTTGGCAATAGGTTTATAGATTCATAACATATCTGAAATTTAATGACCCTAAATAAGATGATTTTACATGGTGTGTAGGAAGATCATGTACATTCTTTCAAATATCTGAAGAATTTGTGCTTGCAAAATACTAATAAATTTTACTAAAGAAATCATTAAAAAAATAAAAAAAAATAAAAAAGAAATGTACATACCCTTTATCAAAGTTGAATTATTATTTATAGTTGCTTCCTTCACTAGAATCATTGCTTGGATGTATTCTGTTAAGGAAAGGAAAAAAGAATGAAAACAATCAGCAGCAGTATCATCTTCACTCAAGATGTCAGCTACTGTACTAGGCAATTTACATACTTTATCTCATTCAATCTTCACAACTCCTCTAAGAGGTTCTTATGATTATCTACTGAATACATTAAAGACAAAGAAATTAAGGCCTAGCGGTTAAGCTGTTTATTCCAGGTCGATAAGCTAGAAAGTGGCAGAACTGGATTCAAACCTAGATATATCTGATTCATGAAGGAATGAGAAGGAATATTAAAATGAAAAATACTATTAATTTTGTGGACAAGCACATCATAGATTAATGTCATAAGAACATCCATAAAGTATTAAGAATATCCTGGGGAAAAATAAAGGATAGTCGGGGGAGATTTTGCTTGAAAATCACATGTTCTGATGGAATGAAGGAAATTTCCATATAAAAGTCTATGTTCTACAACCACTTAGGTTGAAGACAAAGAAGCAGAAAAAATACTGGGTTGACTGAACTGACTGCCTATGTAGAATGCAAGGTTTGCTTTCTGAAGACTACTAAGGCAAGTTCTGTTTAAAGCAGGCAAAATATATTTATATATTTACTTTTATATTAAAGAAAATAAGTTGTCTCTGAATGATTGGGTAATACATAATTTCTGTTATATTCTTCTATATGTACCAAATGTTCTACAATGAGTTTTGCAATACACCCCCCAAAAAAAAGATAAAATGAGGGAGAAGAAGGTAGCCTGAGATAAACAGAGATAAATTCAGCAGCTATTATTCAAAGTAACCAGCTTCATCCAGTTTTACAAAATGTCCACAGTATGGTAAAAACAAGTTTTTATAGAAGCAGGACACACACACACACACACAAAGCAAGTAGAACTGATGTTAGGTTCTTAAAAAACAAAAGAAGTTATTTGACTTTTAAAACGAACAGCAATACTGGAAACAGAACTATATTATATTATCAGTGGGTCATATTCAGCATTAAATGTACTGAATGTTTTTATTGCTTCATACCTTTATTTGTGGCAGATCCATCTTTGATCTTTTGTTTCAGTGACTGCAGCACATTTTGCACTTGTTCAAATATGAAATCCACTTTCCCATCATCTTCTAGCTCCATCCAGAAAGTTTTTGCATCACCTAAAGAAAAAGTAATAGCCTAAGAGCTCAACAGACATAATTTTCCTAAGGCACATGTTATTAAAAATATACTTCGTTTCTAAATAAAAATCAAAATTTAACTGGCCTATTACTTTCCTTGAAGAAAAAGATTTTGGTCACTGTTTCTTTACAACGACCTACAAGCAAAAAATATGACCTGGGTATCTCACTTATTTCTGATAATTAAAAAAAAAAATGTGTTGAAAACTTCAGTGACATTTTTTTTTTTTTAACTTTAAATGCCTAAACAATTTATTTTTCTTTCTGTGTAGTGACACTATTTCTTGACTGGAAAACAGAAGGAATGACTTCTTTCTAGGGGTGGGAGTGGGTGTATTTATAGACACATTCATTTTAAAAGTTTCAAGGACATAACCTCCATTGAGTATGGAAGTGGAGGGTTCCAGAAGGAAACATCTTAACAATTGTTGAAATAACTAAATGTCTAACAATAATGCTTTAAAAACTATCTTTGATAGTAACTTTTTAATAATTATGTTGACTGAAAGAAAAATGCACAAACTACAAGTTGCACATTATGTTTTATTTGGCAAACTACTGAGGACCACAGCCTGGGAAACAGCCTCTCAGACAGCTCTGAGGAACTTCTCTGAAGAGGTAAGGGAGGAGCCAGGATATACAGAAGTTTTTTGCTGGGGGGAGTGGGGGCTGGGTGGTGGTGGTGATAAAACATGTAGTCAAACATCAAAAGATTACTGCTAACCACAAAAGACAGACATCTCAGTTTAATGATTTTAGTGCTTTTCTGTGTCTGGTGAGATGCAAGAGTTTGGGCTCACTGAAGTTATTCCTCAGACATGCATCTTAACTATCTAGGACTAGTATCCGGTTTTTCTACACTCTGAATTCCCCTCAGGGCGTGCTGCTGGGGGCGGATGTAGTGGATGACGGCTTGATGGCAGGCAATATTCACTGTTTACTGAAATGGCAGGCAACATTTTTTGTTCACACTTACAGGAGGCAAAATAATGTTTAAAGCTTTTATAGATAAAGTTATATAGATAAGCCAACATTTCAGATGCCCACCAAGCTAACACCTTAACCAAAATTTTCTAGCGAAATCATCCTTTCAAAGCTGAAAACAGAAATACGAGAAATGCAATTAAAATAAATAGGCGAAAGTCAAATCTTACACTCTGTTTAAAAGTAACAGGGGCTTCCCTGGTGGCGCAGTGGTTGAGAGTCCGCCTGCCGATGCAGGGGACACGGGTTCGTGCCCCGGTCCGGAAAGATCCCGCATGCCGCAGAGCGGCTGGGCCCATGAGCCATGGTCGCTGAGCCTGCGCGTCCGGAGCCTGTGCTCCGCAACGGGAGAGGGGCCACAACAGTGAGAGGCCCTCATACCGCAAAAATAAATAAATAAATAAAAGTAACAAAAAATACCTAAAATGTTAAACACAAATTATTTATAAAATATATAAAATTAATGTATAAAATGTTTAAAATGAATAGGGCCTTAAGCAAAGGAGAAACATAACAATAACTGCACTGTAGAAAGGTCACTTGAGAAGCCATTGGGAGGATTAATGAGCAGACAGCATAGTAAGTTTACAAAAAATACATTTTCCTTAATATTAAAAATTAAACCCAGAACCTCCAAGTTGGTAATGGAGTGAGATTCTTCAAAAGAGGCTTAGGACTGAGTCCCAACTCTCCCTGGCAGTCATCTAACCAAAGGGGGACCTCTGGCTAATTAGGGCTGCTGCTACCATAGAAGCCTCAGGAGGGGTGCTATTTCCCTGTTAACTCTCTGGCCTGATGTGTACTACACAAGACTAAGCCTACTTTTCCTTTTTCCCCGTAGCACAGTTCAGACAAAGGTTTCAACATTTGGAAAACATGCAATGTGAAAGGACAAAAGGAATGAGAAATGATGTTTTAGAGACAGATAGGGGCTGTGACATAGCCTTGAATGCCATGCTAAGCAACTTTTTTTTTATATGGAAGGCTATAGGGAGCCACTCAAGAGGTTTAAGCATCTTATTATGTTATTAATTTTGCTTCTAAAAAATCACTAAAGTGGCAGTGGGAAGAGGGACGAGACAAGAATGATTTCTATATTTCTGACTCAGGCAACCATATGTATAATAATGGTATCCACTGCGATAGGGAATAAAGGTAGAGAGACAAGTGAGAAATTCAAGTAGGGTGAGTAAACTGGATGCACAGGCTCCAGGGTAAGATCTGATCCAGATATACAAATTTTGGAGTCAATAGCACACAAATTCTTGCTAAAGCCACAAAATAGATGTGATTAGAGAGAATCTGTAGAATGAGACGAGGGTCTTCTGTAGAACATCAACATGGAGTGCTTACTAAATACATCGATAATGACCTAGGTATGTGTACATGTATATATCTATATTTCTCCATCCATCACTTGAAGAGCTTCAGGACATTGGTACAGAGAATCTCTGGACACCTTTGAGCCTGTTATCAGCAAACTGTAGTCTATGAACTCCTGGGAGTTCCCAAATCCTTTCAGACAATACGCTAGGTCAAACTATTTTAATAGTAATATCAAGACATTATTTGCCCTTTTCTTCCCTATATTGACATTAACTGATGGTTCAAAAGCACTGGTGAGTAAAAATGTTGGAGCCTTAGTGTGAATCAAGGCAGTTGCACCAAACTACTAGTAAGTCATTATTATTATTTACCACCAATTTCACTTAAGAAGGTCCTTGATAAAGCAACATAAATAATTACAAAAAATAATAATTACCACAATACAATGGCTGTTTCAAGGAAAAGCATTAGGGAGATTGTTTGAGTTGTAAGCTAAACTAGCTGGTTTTTTTTTTTTTTCATAGAAAACCATTTTTCCTTAAAAGAACCACTAATAAAAATTATGCTTTTTTCCAACTTGGGTGTTTGGTACACATTTTCTCAAACATGAATAAAGGGAGCCTATCACTTGAAGGACAAAAGTAACAGCATTTGTTGCTAATGAAAAATTCAAGCTATCAAGTTGAAACTGAAAATTTAGAAAACTTGCATCTGCCATGGTAAGCTTGAGAGCTTCTCAATAACTAATCACTTTTTGATGAGATTGGTAGCAATATTAACAAATGTGATTTTTAAATACTGTATGATTAAATGTGTCAACATTTGGAAAAATCTGCATAATTCATTGAACCAATGTTTTCCAAGTGGCCAATGCATGATGTTATAAAATCATACATGTGTAAAAGGCCCATCAAAGTGCAAGACAAACCAATGGATTTTTAATGTAACATAGTGTAAAAAAAGCTCACTGATAAGAATTCAGATTCCACACTATAACCTTGAAGGAATGACTACTTGTTGAGTTTTGTAGTTGTATCAAAGAAAAATATCCACAATTATCTGAGAGGCTATTAAAATATTCTTCCTTTTTCCAACTTCTTGTCTGTGTGAAGCTTCATTTTCTTTATACATTTACACCAAAGCAACATATCACAACAGACTGAATGCAGAAGGAGATCTGAGAATCTCTCTTCTATTAAGCCAACTATTAAAGAGATTTGTAAAAATATAAAACAATGGTTTTCTCACTAATTATTTTCGTTTCAGAAAATAGTTATGTCTCACAAAAATGTAATTTGTTAACATGTTGGGTTTATTATTTAAAAAAAAATAAGCCAATTACCATTTTTGAAGCTTCTCAGTTTTCTAATACAGTAAATATGAATAGATATTATCCACATAAACAAAAGCTGTTAGGGGTTTTAAACACTTTTAAGAGTATAAAGTAGGGCTTCCCTGGTGGCGCAGTGGTTGAGAGTCCGCCTGCCGATGCAGGGGACACGAGTTCGTGCCCTGGTCTGGGAAGATCCCACATGCCGTGGAGCGGCTGGGCCCGTGAGCCATGGCCGCTGAGTTTGCGCGTCCAGAGCCTGTGCTCCGCAACGGGAGAGGCCACAACAGTGAGAGGCCCGAGTACCGCAAAAAAAAAAAAAAAAAAGAGTATAAAGTAGTCCTGAGACCAAAAGGAAGTTTGAAACGGCTGGCCTAGATAACTGTCCAGTGAAATTAGTACTACAATCTGTAAACAATCTGCATATTACAAGTATGTTAAAGGGTGGTGAAACTATTCTGTATGATACTGTAGTGGTGTATACATGACATTATGCATTCGTCAAAACCTACAGAACTTGAAAGCACAAAGAGTGAAGCTTAAGGTATGCAAATTTTAAAATACCATTTAAGAGATCAGGGATCCCAGGAAGGAATGTATACACAACCTCTCTGAAGGGCTGAGTGGAAAAGGTGCTGACCTAAATAACTTGGGAAATAAATGGACTCTGTAAAACTATAGGCAAAAGGAAGTTGCACAAGCACTGAGGTGTCACACCTGGGAATAAGTTTACAGTACTTCTGATACTGCTATACATATATACTAGAATCGAGCAATTAAATAAGTGGATAACAGACAATGGGAATTTATAGATAAGCAAGGAGAGTAAGCTAGAATAATCCATGTGGTACTGGATTAGAGCCAGAAACATCAGTATAAACTCATGTTTAGCTCAATACAGATGGTTACATATAAAAATATTTATAGATATGTGTATATACAATTATATTTATATATACTTTGCTTTGTCAGCTGAGAGGGCCAGAAGCAAGACACCCCAATAACAAATGAATACACCTACTGCCCAGATCTTAGTTTGTAATACCATTTTCCAATAAAAGGAACCAGGAGGGCTCATTCAAGAAATGGCTCATTCTAGGACTATGGCAATATACAAGATGAGCCTGGAGCATCATATAGTACCAGAAAATAAGGAAGTGCTAAAAACCAAAAACAAAGAACAAAACAAAACCCACCTACATTGATGAGGCTATGTCAAAGAGACAGGAAGCTGACCGAAAGAGCTCCAAATGCCTAATCCTGGGACAATTTGAAGAACAAAATGAAACAGTACTGGATTATAACCCAAAGTATACAGTAGGTATCCATGAATCCATACTGATGTAAATAAATGATTGAATAAAACATATACTGGGGAAAGGAAACAAATCTCCCTTGCAGAAGAATTCTGAAAAATTAATGTAAATATTCTGTTCTCAAAGAGGAGGAGCATAAATTCATGTTCCTTAAGTATGGGCTACACACAGCGAATTCCTGTCAAAGAGTATAGTAGAGAAAGGGAGAAAAAAAGAGAGTAGTAATTTACAGTGGAGAAGCCACTTAATACTATGTCAGCCAGGTGATCTAGCTCAACAACAGCAGGTGAGAAATCATGTTGGTAAAATGCACCCTTGATATCATTTCATAAAACTGACACTTTACCTCTATGGTCTTCCTCCCCAAAATCCACTACCCCAGTCTAATCGCGAGAAAAACAAAAATCAGTCAAAAAAGTCCAATGAAGGGGCATCTTACAAAACACTCGGATACAAAATCTTACAAAAACAAGGGAAGTCTGAGAAACTGTCATATGCAAAAGGACCCTAAGGAGACATAAGTAAATGTAATGTATCCTGGATGGGATCCTGGAATAGAAAAAGACATAAAGTAAGGAAATAAGAATAAACTATGGACTTCAGTTAATTATAATGGTTCATTAACTGTAACAAATGTACCAGCCAAATGTAAGATTTTAATCATAGGCAGAACTGGGTGCAGAGAATATGAGAACTCTCTGTACTATCAATTTTTCTGTAAATCTGTAAGTTTTCTAAAGAAAAGAAAGTGTATTTTTTCTTTTTTCGGTACACGGGCCTCTCACTGTTGTGGCCTCTCCCGTTGCGGAGCACAGGCTCCGGATGCACAGGCTCAGCGGCCATGGCTCATGGGCCCAGCCGCTCCGTGGCATGTGGGATCCTTCCGGACTGGGGCATTAACCCGTGTCCCCTGCATCGGCAGGCGGACTCTCAACCACTGCACCACCAGGGAAGCCCAAAGTGTATTTTTAAAAAGTACATTAAGGTACTGACTTAGTATTACAGATACACAACTAATTATAAAGACAATCAAAATTGTTGCTACATGAGAGTAAATCCTATAAATCCTATTAATTCTTTCTAATTCAGAAAAGTTACTTGCACAGAAAAACCTTGAAAATTCCACAATTCAGCTTCATTAAGTAGTCTATATACTTTTAAACATAAAGTTTAACAATGGTTTTTCAACCTACCATTTTTTTCTCCCATCTTTTGGCGTTGTTTACAAACAAAAAATTCTTCAAAATTAACTTTATCAAAGAACTGAATCACTTTGATTGTAGAATATAACTGGAATCCAACTGTGGTCTCTATGAAATTTGCAGTAGTCAGAGAAAATACATCATTATACCACTCTAAACCAAATATTCTTTGATACTTGAATTTTCAAGTAGAAATTGTGGTTGAAGAGTAGTCCAACTTAATGACAAGTCCATGCATCTTCATCAAGTGAATACATATAGTCGTATCAGATCATTGACAATATTATTTTAAAAATAAAAACCAACTCCATCTTTCGGTCCATGAATGCATGAAACATTCTGTAAGGAAAACAATAAGGAATGGTGCATATTGGTAAATAATAAAATATATAAGAAAAAAGAGATTGTTATAACAATAGTGCTATCTTTTAAAACAGCATTAACTATTATGAAAAAAGAATACATATTAACTGAAAAAACATGTAAAATATCAATATTAGGAAAATTACGGAAAAATTAAGAATCATCTACTTAATATGTTAATTAATATAACAGAAAAATTGGGCTTCCCTGGTGGCGCAGTGGTTGAGAGTCCGCCTGCTGATGCAGGGGACACGGGTTCGTGCCCTGGTCCGGGAAGATCCCACATGCCGCGGAGCGGCTGGGCCCGTGAGCCATGGCCACTGAGCCTGTGTGTCTGGAGCCTGTGCTCCGCAACGGGAGAGGCCACAACAGTGAGAGGCCCGCGTACCGCAAAAAAAAAAAAACAGAAAAATTAAGAACTATCTACTTAACATATGTTAATTAATATAAATTAACTCCATTTTATAAAACTTTAAAAAACTTTTTAAATGGGGATAATAATGCTAACTACCTCAAAAGATTGTTGTGAGATTAAGACTTAATCACCTAGAATACCTGGCACATTACAAAGGACTCAATAAATGCTAGCAATTATTATTATTCTTTCAGTATATATACTTTTAAAACAAAATTTGAATTTTAGTATGTATAATTTTTTATAATCTTTCATTGATAATATATCCTGTACTTTCGTCATTAATGTTTTCCTGTAATATGAGTTTTAAGTGGCTGTATAATGTACTTTGGTCAATAATCCATATATTAAATTACACTAAAGAACAATTATTATGTTCTTTAGTGTAATATGAACAACAATTATAAACAATAATTATGCAATTATTAAAATTTAATAAGTTAATAATTAGTACTATAAATAAACCTGTATAGTGTACATTTAGATTATTTCTATTTTTCCAGTATAATAAATAAGGCTGGAATATATCTTATGCATATCTGATTATTTCCTGAAGATATACACCTAGAGGTAGAACTAAAAGGTCAAAGAGATCAGCAATTTTAGTCTCAAGATGTTAGTCAACATATACATTCTTCTCCCACTGCCACACCAAATCTGCAGAAATGGTAATTTTTTTTTGTAATTAAAAATATAAAGTCATGTTGAAAACAAAAAGGGAATTCTCTATAGATTGAGTCTGTGTGACCTCTCTGGGGAAAGGAAACAGATGGGAAGTTGCAGAGATAATCCCAACCACAAACACATCACCACGGCAAAAGGAAGAGTAAATCCTCTCAGAGGAGATGAATACACAACCAAGAACCATCAAACATATGAAGAAAGCTACACCATGAAAGAGACTTAACAAGCCTACCAAACTGATGAACTTATATTAAGGAGGAGAATTAACAGAGCATCCTGAAAATAATTTTAAAGCAAATACTGTATTTAATATCAAAGAGCTAAAGAAGGAAACCTCATCTATGAAAAAAACATACAATTTTTAAAAATAACCAATTGGCTATCTTGGATATAAAAACAGTTATTGAATAAACTCAATAGATAGATATAATAGCATAGACTCAGATGAAGAGCCAGTTAATAAACTGAGAGACTGAGTTGAGTAATTCACTCAGAACACAGAGCAAAGAAAAAAAAGGAGGGATAACTAGAATGAAGAGGCAATAATGACCAAAAATTTCTCAGAACTGGAAAACACATTAGCCTACTAATGTGGCTAGTGTGGGTAAGGGTCCATTGAGTATCAAGCAAGATAAACTTTTTAATACCACTAGACAAACCATGGATAAACTTCAGAAAAAAGACGAAGTCTCAGAAACTTTCAGAAAATCTAGATTATCTAAAAGGAATGTTTATTAGACTGGTACTCAGACTTCTCATCAGAAATGCCAGATGCAAAGTGTTAAGGGAAAGTAAGTCTGAATCCAGAATACTATTTCAGCCAAGGTATCTTTCAACGGGGGTTGGGGGGAAGGCTTTTACAGACACTCAAAGACTCTGAAAGAAATAAAGAAGTACTTCATGAATAAAAACTAATGTAGAAGGAAGTACTGAGGTAAAAGAAGCAAAAGTGAGCAAATAAATGAGTAAAACACATTAATGCTAGATAAATACAGATTAAAAATGGGTTTTAATGACGAAACCAAATTGCTAGAAGATATAACCATAGGAAATTTACATTCCTTTTTGAAGGAGGGATGGAAGAGGATTCTTGCAAGATCTGAGAAAATAAAGTAGAAGCATACTAAGTTCTTCGTAGGGAGGATATCAATACAAACGAAATGTAGACTTTGTTAGGAAAATATAAATTTAATAATTGTATTAAAAATGTAAAAGTAGGGACTTCCCTGGTGGTCCAGTGGTAAAGAATCCGCCTTACAATACAGGGGACGTGGGTTCGATCCCTGGTCATAAAACTAAGATCCCACATGCCGCAGGGCAACTAAGCCCTCTCCCCGCAGCTACTCAGCTCAACTAGAGCCCGCGCACCCTCGAGCGTGCAAGCCACAGCTAAAGCCCGCGCAGGACAACGAAGGGCCCGCGCGCCGCAATTAAGACCGACGCAGCCAAAAATAAATAAAATTTAAAAATAATAAATAAATCTTTAGAAAAAAATGTAAAAGTAATCTATGAAAAAGAAAACAGAACAAAGAAAACCTCAATTAAAACCTTGGGGCAAACCTCAATTAAAATGAGAAATGTCAAAATATAAGATATAAAGGATACAATGGGAAGCAAGGTAAATAAGAGGACAAGAAAAAGGCCAATTATGTTAATAATCACAAAAAAGGTGAATGTGTTCAGTCTTACTTATTAAAGGACAGACTCTCAGATTAAATTGCAAGCAAAACCTAGCTATATTTTAAAATAAGAGACCTACTTAAATCTCACAAAATGTCATCAAAAGGTTGAAATGAAGGGATGTGAAAAAAAGACATACCAGCAAATACAAGAAACATTCATATCAAACAAAATAGAAGTTAATATGAAAACCAATAAAAGAGAAATATTTTACACTGACAGAACAATTCACCATGAATATCTAATTGAACTTCTTGACTAAATACCAACTAGGCTCAAGAAAAAAAGAAAAAAAAAAAACAATTAGAGGGATAAGTACAAAAAGGAAATTAAAACAATTAAAGATCTTACCAGAGCTGCACGCCACACATCCCCATCTCTCACTCCCAGTATACCAGGTCCAAAAAGTTTTATAGAAGAATTCTACAAAACTTTCAAGGAATGGATAATTTCCATAGTATACAAACTGTTCAAGAGCAGAAAAAATATGGGAGGCTACTCAACATTTTTTTGAGGTTACTGTAACCTTGACGCATAAGAAAAGAAACTCAAGGCCAAACGCACTTCTTGGTATAGAAGCAAATATAGTAAGTAAAAACATGCAGCAGTAGAGTAAAAGTATGTTACCAAAGTATGGTTTATACCAGGAATACCCAAAAAGTTTAGCATTGTAAAGCTACTCAATGTAAATTTCTACATTAACAGATAAATAGAGGAAAACTATCATCTTAAATACAGAAAGACACACAAATGAATTTCAATAAAAGTCAACAAATATTTTTTTCTTTAACCCGATAAAGACTACCTACCAAAACAAAGAAGTAAATATCATATTCAATGAGGAAACATCAGAAGCATTTTCGTTACAGTCAGGCACCAGATGGGGACACTTGCCACCAATGTAAGTTTGGTACTGGAAGTCTTAGAGAAATACAGTAAAATAAAAAGAGACCTAAAGATTGTAAAGAAGAGAAAAATCTAACTGTAGAATAAATAATTGAAAACTAACAAACTTAAAATTTTAACTTAAAGTTAAAAGCCAACCAAAGAGTTGGGAGAAAATGCTTGTAACATTTTTTAACAATGGTAACAAAAAGTGGACATAGCCACAGACTCTAAAGAAATTTTTAAAAACTATACAGGATACACAGTAACCAGGATGCAAAAAGAACTCCTCAAATCATTAAGAAAAAGATAATTCAATAGAAAAATGGGCAATTTAAAAAAAGAAATTATAGAAACATATATATTATAGGTCAATAAACATATGAATAGATACTGCAGTTTTACTGGTAATCAGAGAATGAAAAAAATTTTTAAATGAGTATAATTTTCATCCATTAGATGGACAAAAAGTACAAAGATAGTATCTCATGTTGATCTAGATTGTAGGGAAATTGAACTGTCATAGACTACTTTGTAGGATGTGTAAATTAGTAGAAGTATTTTGGAGGCAAATTTGGCAATACCTATTAAAATTAAAAATGTTCATAACTTAAAACCAAGCAATTCCACTTTTAGGTATATATTCTTGAGAAACAGCACATGTGCACAGCAAAACAAATACAAGGATATCCCTGCAGCACTGTTTGAAAGGTGAAAAACTGAACAACCTAATGTCCATCAAGAGGAGAATGGTAAATAAAATGCTCTACATAGTACATATCAAGCAAAATATAATTTAACATGAAAATCAATAAATGAGACAAAGATAAATATTTTACATTAACAGAACAATTCAGTCATACATTGGAACGCTATCGAGCAGGTGAAAGAAACGAGCTGTAAATAACATAAGCTATAAAATAACACGTTTACACTGCAAAAACACTGTCAAGTGAATAAAATTACAAAATTATATGGTATGATACCACTTCGATTTTTAAGAATTACAAATGCATATATGCACCTACAGAGAATATGTAAGTGTAAAAAAGGACTTGAAGGCTCTGCATCAAAGTCTTGAGTGTGGAATGGGAGGAGAAGGGGGTAGGTAATGGATTGTGGATTGTGCTCTGTATCTGTAAGGTTCTAATTTCACAAAAGGAGAATGCAAAAATGCACTAATTTAAAAATTAAGTATATAACTTTCAAAAAGGGACTGTCCATTTTAAAGCCTTCTGGAGCATATTGCCAAACTGCCTTCCAGAAATGTTCTACCAATTTATACTTCCACCTGTAGCATATAAGCACACTCAGTAATAGCTTCGTTTTAAAGAAAGCTCTCACCAGTGTTGTTTATACCTTCTGAAAATTTAGAACTGAACTTACAAAATTAAAACATGTTTAGTGAAGAAAATTTGCAAAATATAGTAAAGCATAGAGAAGAACATTTAAATCACTCATAATCTCATCATCCAGAGACAACCAGTGTTATTTGAGAGTGTAACAGGATTTTAAAATTTGCTCATATTTTTTCCCCTTCTTTTTCATTTTGGCAGAAAAATAGTCTGTTTCGCTTCATTTTATGGTTACTTTTCGTTTTTACAAATAGGCTCTTAGGAAACTGTGACCATTTCCTGTTATGTTTTAATTGTGACGACAGTAATGAACATTTATTGCGTATAAACCATGTGACAGGCAGGCTTCTAAATACTTCACGTGCTCGTATTAATGTACCTAACAATCATGTGGGATAAATTAGCATGCCCGTTTTTCTCACAAGGAAGCTAAAGCCGCCACACTGTAAGTGGCAGAGAACAACTAAGGAACCAAGCAGCCTGGTTTTTGAGCCCGTTTTTTGATTATTCCAATCCACCGCCTCATTAATACATGCAGAGCTCACTGCAGGTTTCCACCTGCCAAAGAGCAAAATTACATACTGTTCCTTATTTAACTACCTGTTGGGGATAATTTCTTATTGGATTGTGGTTAACGAGGGTCAGGAGCTCTTAGGATCTGACCTCAACTCCGTGATCTCGGGTAAATGATTTTACTTATTTAGGGTTTGTGTGGTCTTACCTGTGAAATGGGTCAGTGGTTAAACCATCAAATTCTGCTTCTGGATTTTGGACTGCAGTCCACTCCCCGCAGCCCCTTTTACAGCCTCAGGTTCCCCAGCTGCTTAGGAATCACCTCACATGAAGATGTGCACCGGGTGACAAGAGACTGGAATGCGGGCTGAGAACTCAGAGCGCCCGCAGTCCCTTCTCCAGCCCGGGACTGCACGTGGGTGAAAGAAGGGAGGTGACAAGGGCTGGGATCCACGCGGCCGAGAGCTCCGCCGCGTTCCCGGGTGCTGGGCCGAAAGAGCCGTCGGGAGGGCCAACCACGACCGTGCCTCGGTTACACCGGCTCGACTGCGGTTTCCACGCCTCCCGCTCCGTTGGCGAGGCTGGGTTCCCCCGCGGGTCGGACTCCTCTCCCACTGCACGCCACCGAGACCCCACGGCCCCAGGTGCCCTCTGGCCGGGAAGTACTTCACCATTTACTAGACCTCACCTCAGCAAAAACAGTCCCGCCTCGCTTCAGCAGGGACGGAGGACCGCCCAAGGCGTAACGGCCAGGCCTAACACGAACCCGAAATGGGAGGAGTCGGACACTGAAGGTTCCCACCACCTGGCCCGGAGCCCATTGGCTGCACACCCACTGGGTCCACGCCTCAGAACTTCCGCGCGCGTACCGTTGGCAACGCGGGAGCGCCGGAGCGCGCCGTCTCCCGATTGGCTGTCAGAACTCTCGGGTTGTCTCGCGCTCTCTGGCTGGACCAATGGGGATATCCGCAGTCGAGAGGACGGCATCGCTGGAGTGGTGGCTCAGCTGTTTCCTCTGGTAGGTGGTTGGAGCCATCTTGGGTGTGTCTGGGACGGGGCTGCTTGGCGGTTGAAAGCGTGCTTAGCAGCTCAAGATATAGAGGTGTTCTGAGGGAGCAGTGGAGGAGAGGAAGGGCCTGAGGAAACAGACCTGGCGCCTTCTTACTTCCCTGAAAGGGAAAGGTTTTCCTGGTCTGAGTCTCAGCCCTGGCTAGGAAGAGCTGTAAATGGTGGCGGTGATGGGGAACGCAGGCTTTGGTTGGTTTGTTATTGTCGGGGCTTGGCGAGGACTCTGATGCCTTAACAGTGATCCCTTGGGTTCCAGGGAACTATTGCAATAATCTTTGTCTCGAAAAGATTCTGACCATCAACCCTCTTTACTGACAAAGGAGGTTGGCTGATGGACTGCCTGATTCAGAAAGGAACAAGGCTGGTAATGGAAGAGGACGGGGGAGATACCTCACGACTGTCCTCAGATTCGAAAGAGACGTCTTCATTTTCTGTCGTTTGCGAGGGAGTGACTGCTAAAGTGTTTGCCGTACTCGGTAGTTAACCTCTGACTAAGGCCCTCCTTTGGTAGTAGTGAGCGTCAGGTTCTGCGTTAGGGCAGTTTTATTCATTAAGTGTACAGCCAGCATTCCTGCAGTGGTCTTTTTTTAAAAGCAAGAAAGTAGTTGATCTTTGCAGAAACAGTGGAAATGAAGGAAGAATTTTGTCAAATTTTGGTTTTCTTTGTTACAATCTGCTGAAGATTTAGGAATCTCCGGGTTTGCCTTGGCATCCTTGGTTGCTTCGTCATGGGTAGGGAGAGGTTTTTGTAAGAAACAGCATCTTAACTTCTCAGCTCTTTGGGGATGGGAGGAGGGAGACAGGAATTACCTCCTTTTCCTCCTTATTATTAAAAAAAATCGAAGTAGAAAGCACGCATGGTCATTCATTTGAGGGGAAATTTTATCGGATCTGAAAACCTAGCTAAAAGGTTAATATTTTGTGATTAACTTCAGCAGTTTTGACAATCATGAGAAGAAAGCAAAGACACTTATTGCCTTGAGTTTAGTTTTCATTTATCCAAGGTTAACTGGTTACCCAAAAGTACCATGGCAGGAATACCAAAGAGAACAGCAGTAAAATAATAATTGAAAATTAATTTTCTTTTACAATTTTACTTTTTATTCATGAGTCTTAAAAACTTAAGTTGCGAGAGTTCAGTATCAGTAATTTAGTGGTGAGTTGATGGCTAAGGTACTACGTACATAAGGAATGTTGGTGTCTGTGGAGAGTTTTGGAACCAATCCTGGGCGGATTTCCAGGGAGGACTGTATAGGCTATCAAAGTAAAGTTGGTGGGAATTCCCTGGCGGTCCAGTGGTTAGGACTCTGTGCTTCCACTGCAGGGGGCACAGGTTCAGTCCCTGTTTGGGGAACTAAGATCCCACAAGCTGTGCAGTGCAGCCAAAAAAAAACTAGTAAGCGATTGGTCCGATAACACAAAGTAGCTGCTCAGTAAATGTTTGCAAAAACTTTTGGATAGCGTTCACATATCATAGTTACTGGCATATATTCAAAAGTGTAATTGTTGATTGAATACATTTAAAACATACAGTAATTGGGAGGTATGGATATATACATTTTTTTAGCCTAACTGAAACATAATTTTTTAACCTGCTTTCTGGAAAACTTGACCTTCAATTTGTTTGAACTAAATTTATTTGTTGCTTCCACTTTATACATGTGAGTAATAATGAGGACAGGTTCATAAATCTTTTGTGAGGTCTGTTTATGAGATCCTACTATAAGGAAATTTAGATAATGAAAATGAACCCTCAAGTAATAATGCTGTAGTTAGTTGCATTTTTTCTTGAAAGCATACAATCTCAGTAAATGATACCAAACTTATTAGTGCCTTCGATCTCTTCTGCTGAAGAAAATTTATTGCTTTTCTATTTTCTTTTTTTTTTTTGAGTTTTATTTTTTTATACAGCAGGTTCTTATTAGTTATCCATTTTATACATTTAGTGTATATATATCAATCCCAATCTATTTTCTTTTTAACACAACTTAAAGTCAAAATACTACATTTACATTTACTATATTGTGTAAATATGTTCTGTATGTAATTTTAAAATAACAAATTAGGTTAACTGTCTTCAGATTTTTCTTTGAAGAATACAGTTCTCTAGATTTCATAATATATAATCTGAAGATCTGTAGAAATTTTTAAAAATATCACTTTTGCATGAACAATGTTAAGTAACTTTAAGTAAAAGTTATTTAACTTGGATTGATATGTTAGAGATTATTTTTTTTTTTAGAGATTATTTTTTATTGCAGTCTCATATATACAAATTTAGATTTTTTCCCCATTATCAAGTGATGCACCGTTTAATTATAAAAGAAAAAATTTGATGATACCTTTTAAATGAATATGTTTTGTGACAGAATGTATATTAGAATCTCTTTATCTAATAGAGCATAAAAAAGTCAATAAAAACTGCTCTCAGAACCTGTTTGGAATTGTTGTGTTTGGTACTTAAAAAATCCAAATGATTTTATGAGTGAAGGTTTTAGAGTGATTATAAGCACTTCTTTTTTATTATTATTATAGTTGACTTATTATATTATTTTCAGGTGTAAACCACAGTAATTCAATATTTTTATAGATTACACATCATACAAAGTTATTATAAAATATTGACTATATTTGTTATTGAACCAAACTTGAGTCTGGTCACCTGCCATGCAGCAAAGCCTATTTATTGACACTGGGTATGGTGAAGGAAAGTACACCATTTATTGTAGGGCCCAGGAAGGAGTATGGGCAGCTCATGCTCAAAAGACCCAAACTCCTGGATGGTTTTCAGGGGATCAGTTTTAAAAGCAAGATTTGGGGGTGAGGGCTGCAAGATTCATGACTTTCTTCTGATTGCTTGGTGGTGAGGTAGCAGGATGACATTTCAGGAATCTCAATCATCAGTCTTCTGGTTCCAACCAGTCTGGGGTCTAGTGCTTGAGAATGTAGTCACTGTCCTTCACCTGGGTGAGTGGGGGGCCTTAGTTCCTGACAAAGATGTCTGTCAGATTGTTATGTATATCCCTTGAGGAGGAACTAGGATTCTGCTTTATTGCTGAATTACTGCCATTATTTTTCTTGTTTAACGCTTTTCCTTTGTTTCTGCATTCTCTCATTTCCCTAATTAGTAACTGCCTGTGCCTGCTGTTTGGAACTCAGGGAAAGCCTGGAAGACTAGAGACATTTTTTACAAACAAAAAATGGGGGAAATGGAGGGGCTTTTGTACACAGGAGGACCCCCACCCAGGACCTGTTTGATTTCAGTACCCCCTTTAGTTTGATATTCTTCTATCTTGAGAGGAAAAGGTGTGGGACAAGAAATGGAATAAAGTTTTGGATAGAGAGGTTAATAATAAACTCAGCAGGGGAACTCAGTTTTAGGGGGACTCAGTTGCATATTCCCTGTGCTATATATTACATTCTTATAACTTTTTAATTTTATACCTAGCAGCTTGTACCTCTTAATCCCCTTCACCTACTTTGCCCCTTCCCCTACGCCCCTCCCCTTTGGTAGCCACTAGTTTGTTCTTTGTATCTTTGAGTCTGTTTCTGCTTTGTTATATTTGTTCATTTGTTTTATTTTTTTAGATTCCACATATAAGTAACAATACAAGCACCTCTTTATTTAAAAAAAAATTAAAATGTGATAGGTTTTCCCCTCGTACTAAATTGCATATAATAATCATTCCTCTTTTTAAATTTATTTTTGAAGTACCAGAAATACCTTGCTGGGCTTCGTAAATAATTTTGACCATACAAATGTCACTTTGGGGAAACATTTTGAGATTTTCAGAAATATTTCTATATTCCTCCTTAATTTGGTGTGTTTCACCATTATTTTTCTGGTATTTAACCAATAAGGTCCATTATGGGAACAAATTAAATGATGTGACTAAAAATAAAAAATGACTTAAAACTATATAAAGATCATCCTACTGCATAGCACAGGGAACTATAGTCAATATCCTGAGATAAACCGTAATGGAAAAGAATATAATAAATGTATATATGTATAACTGAATCACTTTGTGGTACTGTAGAAATTAACCCAACATTGTAAATCAACTATACTTCATATTTATTTTTTAAGAAGATTTATTATTTATTTATTTAATTTATTTTTGGCTGCATTGGGTCTTAGCTGCGGCACACGGAATCTTCTTTGAGGTATGCGGGATCTTTCCTTGCAGTGTGCAGGCTTCTTTCTAGTTGTACTGAAATGCCCACGGTCGCGAGACCCCTCCACAAGACCATCAGAGACGAGAGTCAAAGCCAAACGGCAAGGGTCATTTATTGCAGGTTCGAACCTGGACCTCCGCGCACTCGTTGCCGGTGACGCTAAGAGGTCCCGATGGAGTTTAGTACAGCTCTTTTATAGACAGGTACAAACAAGCTCGGGACCTTCTGCGGGGCTTTCCAGGGGTGGGGAGTACTGATTGGCTAACTTTTAAACAAAGACACTAGTCACCGTCTGATTGGTTGGATGGTTGCAAAAGGGGGTTCAGCAAGCATAGTTACAGAAGCGAGAGCGGCTGGTTAAGTTTCGGTTTCCTGAGGTTTTGTTTCTCAATTAGAAATACTTAAGATGGGGCCATAGTTACAAACAGTACAAACAGGAAGATCGATGCAATCCTAGCAGCGCTACGGCCTAACGGCAGGGCATCAATTCAGTCCTATTTCTACCAAAGTAGAACATAGCCCTTCAGTACCACGCAGGCTCCAGGGCATGTGGGCTCTGTAGTTTGCGGCACGTGGGCTTAGTTGCCCCACAGCCTGTGCGATCTTAGTTCCCTGACCAGTGATTGAACCTGCATCCCCTGCATTGTAAGACGGATTCTTTACCACTGGACCACCAGGGAAGTCCCTATACTTCAATTTAAAAAAAAAAAGAAAAACAAAAAAAACCTATATAAAGATCAAAATGACTACTGAGTTTGTGGTGTTCAGCTAATCAATGAAATTGATTGAATGCCTGAATCATGAGAATGTCCATTAACTACTGAAAATGATTGTGAGGTAGACACATAGGACATTCTAACATGTGTCCCCTGCATCGGCAGGCAGACTCTCAACCACTGCACCACCAGGGAAGCCCTATTTTGTTTTTTTTAAAGGATAGGGGAACTGAAACACTAAAGTTTTGCCTTTACTGTGACTTCTCCCTTTGAAATCTCATTTGTTCCTGCTGTTTAAACCATCATTTTTGTGCAAATGAGCCCTAATTCTAAAGTCAAGTTCTGCTTTCTTAAGCACTTAACACACATTTCTCACAGCCTTTTGGACAATTAGATCTACTCAATTTATATACTACTCTTCCTCTTTCATGTTTCCTATCTTGATTAATGGGATAAGCATCTTCTGAGTGGCTCAGATGTAAAACTTCAAATTCTTACCTCTCCTTTTGCCCAATTGTATAATCTGTAGCTTTAGCCTCCAAAATGGCTTTCTTCATTTTCTGCTCTCACTGCCACTGCCCTAATTTAGGCCTTCCTTTTCTTTTTCTTAACAACATTTTATATGCCATTGTATGATTGACAAAGCCCATACTCCTTAACTTGAAATTTGTATTAGTTAAGATACAGGTGTGGCTTCTGTGATGGAGAAACTGAAAAATAATTGTGGTCTAAATCAATAT
>NW_020174268.1:6194699-6255739 GCF_003031525.2 Neophocaena asiaeorientalis asiaeorientalis | reverse complement strand
CGACCCCTGCATCGGCAAGTGGACTCTCAACCACTGCGCCACCAGGGAAGCCCTAAAATAATACTTTTTTAATAAAATAAAAAGTTTATTTCTTTCCTGTGTAAAAGTATGAGCTGACCAGGTAGCTTTGCTAGAAAAAGTTGTCAGGGGCCCAAGCTCTTTCTAACCTGTTGCTCTGCCATCCTTATACAGCTCCATCTTGTGGACCAAGATGGCTGCTTCACTTCCTGCCATTACATGCCACAGGCTTTTAACTTAAAGGCTAAAATGTATGGGGGCGGGGAGTGGGCAGAATATTTGCAAGTGGTAGTAGGAGTTGGATTTTATTTTCAACCTTGGGTTTTAGAAAGTTATTTTTAATATCTTTACAAAATAAAGTAATTTCATCATTTCTGTTATGATTTCATGAACTTTTGATGATTCTGTTAGGTTCCTTCAGTTACATTTGGGAGAAGTAAGGTGGGTTGCTGTGACCCTCAAATATTGTGCTCATGGCCTATCACTTGCAGACCTAGGGACTGGTACTTTCCTTTTCTCTGTGTGTAAAAATGATTTACATTGTCCAAAATTACTTTCTTTTGAAAGTAATCAATGCCTAGCTCAACTTCCTCTTAAAGTATAAATAGGTTTCATTCAATCACAATCTCTTCTAATCATGCTGTATTCAAATTGTGCATTTTATACAATGGTACTTGCTTCTTACAAGCTTGTGAGAAACAAAATAACTCCCTGGAAGGCAAGACTACTTCCTGAGTCTGATGAACACGTTTGTATGTAGTTGATATTCAATAAATGTTTGTTCATTTGAAGTATATTTCATTTTTCAAGTAGAATAAAGAATTGAGTGGGGAGGTCAGAGGTAGGCCTATATTGCTTTACATGTAAAGTGTGGTCTATACTTTTGGCGAGTGTATTCATTTCTTACAAATCAACATATAAAAACATCAGTACCCGACAGAAAATGAGCAAAGGACATGGACTCATGGTGACAAAAGTACAAGCACAAACGGCTTCCATGAAAAGTATTTAACTTGTAATTAAAGAAATAAATACTTAAAGCAATTTGTTGGAATGCATCAGAGACATAAATATGTATACTCTTTGACCCTTTCTAGGAAGCTTCTGTGAAAATGGAGATGGAGTCAAAACTTTTTGATCACAATGTAATTTTATACTTGTGAAAAATTGGAAATAAAAATTACCCAATGGGGCTTCCCTGGTGGCGCAGTGGTTGAGAGTCTGCCTGCCGATGCAGGGGACACGGGTTGGTGCCCCGGTCCGGGAAGATCCCACATGCAGCGGAGCGGCTGGGCCTGTGAGCCATGGCCGCTGAGCCTGCGCGTCCGGAGCCTGTGCTCCGCAACGGGAGAGGCCCCAACAGTGAGAGGCCCGTGTACTGCAAAAAAAAAAAAAAAAATTACCCAATGGGGAAGAATGGTTTTATAAATTATGGCACACCCATCACAATAGGCTATATTTCAATCTTTTAAAAGGATTATTTTCAAAGGGTATTTAGTGATACAGGCTATTTAATGACAGAGAAAAATGATCATTATTTTTGTTACATGAGAAAAGTATAGAATAGTAACTGAGGAAATGCAGTGAGATTCCACTATACAACCTCTTAGAATGGCAAAAAACAAAACAAAAAGAAAAAGAAGAGAACACAAGTGATGGCAAGGATACAAAGCAACAGGACTCAAATCTTGCCAGTGGGAATGCAAATACAATAGCCATTTGGAAGACTGACAGTTTCTTATAAAATCCAACATACCTTTATTATATGACCTAGCAATCCCACTCCTAGATTGAAATTTTCCAGCAAGATATGAGAGCTCCATTAGCTTCTCTCTCTTGCCAGCATTTGGAATTATCCGTTTTTTAAAAAAAATTTTAGCCATTATAATGAGATATGAAGTGACATCTTATTATGGTTTTAATTTGCATTTCCCCCACAACTGCTGTATGCTTTTCTCATGAAAAGTGAAATGAAAACCTGTAGTCTCCCCTCTGCAAATATTTATAGCAGTTGTATTTGTAATCACCAAAAACTGGAAACAACCCAGATATCTCAACTGGGGAATGGATTTTTAAAAACCGAAGTATGTCCATACAATGTGACACAGGAACGAACCTCTTAGTCTAGGATAACATATAAGTATATTGGAAAAGGGACTATGAGATAATTACATACTAAGTTATCATAAGAAAAAAAACCAAATGAGCCATTGAGCATTGCATCATATAATCAAAACACACCAGAAAAAAAGTGGCCAAAGAGCAGATGAAAATGGTATTAAATATTTCAAAATAAAGCAAAGAGAAATTAAGGGAAAGATGAAACCTTTGAAGGAACCACACAAATCAGAAATAAAAGGAGCTCAGAGATGAGGTGAATAAGCTATATAGAAGGATGTGAAATGAGAGCTGGCAGAACTACAGAAAGAATTAGAAAAAAGGATATTTCTAATGATGATTAAATTAGAAAGAAAACAAGTGAATATACATCATAGAAAGCACAATAAGAGAAATAAAGAGTAGATAAGAGAAAATTGGAGAAAATCAAACAGATAAAGTTTTTTGAAAAGGGACCAAAAGAAAGTGACAAGACAGGGACTTCCCTGGTGGTCCAGTGGTTAAGACTCCACACTCCCAATGCAGAGGGCCTGGGTTCGATCCCTGGTCAGGGAGCTAGATCTTGCATGCCTCAACTAAAGATCCCGCATGGCACAACAAAGATCCCACGAAGATCCAATGTGCTGTGACTAAGAGCTGGCGCAGGCAAATAAATATTTTTTTAAAGAAAAGAAAGTGACAAGACAAAAAGAGCCAAAATAAGTGTATTAGGAGTGTATTTGGTTTTGTTAAACCAAAGCATAGAGGTGATGGTTATGTAACATTAACAAGTATATTGTGAATATACTTAATGCCACTGGATTGTATACTTAAAAATGTTTAAAATGGTACATTTTATGCTCTTTATTTTGTTGTTTATTATTGTTGTTTATTTTACCATGATAAAAAAATTGTAAACCAATGCAGTGGAACAGAACAACTATTAGAACTATAATTCAGGAAAACTTTAAAGAAGGTTTAAGTCTATATACGTTGAAAGGCACACTGTGCATCTGGGGAATTCAACCCAGAACAGTCAGTTAACACAGAAGGATTCTTGTAGAATTGTTGGATTTTAAAAATAAAGAAAAAAAAATCTTTCTGCACCCATGGAAAAAAGACCAAGTAAACCTGGAAAGAAAATTAGACTGGATTAGATTTTTTTAATATAAAAATTTATTTTTATTTATTATTTTTGGCTGTGTTGGGTCTTCATTGCTGTGCGCGGGCTTTCTCTAGTTGCAGTGAGCGGGGGCTACTCTTCGTTGCGGTGTGCGGGCTTCTCATTGTGGTGGCTTCTCTTGTTGCGGAGCACAGGCTCTAAGTGCACAGGCTTCAGTAGACGTGGCGCATGGACTCAGTAGTTGTGGCTCACGGGCTTAGTTGCTCCGCGGCATGTGGGATCTTCCTGGACCAGGGCTCAAACCTGTGTGCCCTGCATTGGCAGGCAGATTCTTAACCACTGCGCCACCAGGGAAGCCCTGGATTCGATTTTTTTAGCAGCAACATTTCATGCCAGATAATAACAAAGCAACATTTTTTAAATATTCAGGAAATAAATATTCCATATCTCACCAAATTATACTTCAAGAATTCAGGCCATTAACAAGCATATATGAACATGAAACAACTCAAAGAATATTGTTCCTATGAATCTTTCTTGAAGAATATACTAGAGAACAAATTTCAGACAACCAGGAAATGACTGGAGAATCTTTGACATGAGGTCAGGTGGTAAGCACTGAGTATATCTTGTGTAGCACTAAGATTGTAAGATGGGAATAATTGTGGTAGAATGGTATGTAAATGTTGTATAATCTGATGATGTAGAAATAGCATAGCCCACAGAAAAAGGGAGTATAAGTAAAAAGTAGAATTAAGTGGTTGTTTGCCTCGTAGGAATTAGCTGTAAGGAAAAGGATAGCACTTGAAGCTGACTGATGGACATAAACATACTATAAATAAGTATGTATACTTAGATGTGTAAGATAAAACGCTAATAAAAGTAATACCAGTGATCAAAACTAGGTGATGGGGGAGAAGAGGAAGTTACTAATTTTGTTACTGCTAATTGCAGGGAACTAACAGTATCTTAAAAAGAGGGGAGGGGAATGAAGAGTATTGTATAAAGATATTACTATAGAGTTAACCCCAATAACAAAAACTTTCCTAAATACTAAAAGAAATACCTACCCTAAAAAGAGCAAAGAGAGCTATGTAATGATATGCACACATTTTCTATATGTATTTATTTTCTATATGTACTTATCTGTACACACACACAAAATGAACATGAATCATTATCACAACACTAAATCTATCAGGTGTATTAATAAATGTATATGGGCTCAACTTACTTAATGATCGCTGTATGCAAAAGATACAATTGTAAAAAGTATGAATAATAAAAGGAGTTCATAAGAAATGAAGGATAATTTTAAAATACCAATAATAGAGGGAAGAGTGAAAACATATCAGAAAAATGCAAATTTTAAAAAATGCAAGGTTCATCATCTTGGTATCAGACAAGCAGAGTTTAGTTCAAAAAGCATTAAGATGAAGGATACTATAAAATAGCCCATATAAAGCTAATGGTTATATTTACAATGAAGATTTTTAAAAATATCTATTTACCAAATGGCACATCAATAGTTTTCATAAAGTAAAAACTACTAGATGTAAAAAGGAATAGAAACCTGCTAATAATAGAAGACTTTAACACACCTCTCTCAAAATGTCAGGTTAAGTGGACCAAGAAAATTAGTCATTATTATACATAATCAGTAAGGTAGATCTTACAGATTTGTATCAAAGTTTGAATCCATTAATAGAGAATATGTTTTCTCAAATGCACATAGGACAGTTATAAAAATCTATTATGTATTAGACCACAAAGAATATATCAGTTCCAAAATATAAAAAGTCAAAATTTTGACCACATGTAATAAGACTAGAAAATAATTTTAAAAATTTAAAATTAAACCTGGGTCAAGTTTTCTGTTGGATGGTGGCAACTGTCTAAATCCAAATCTCTCCATACATCCTTTTAAAAAACCATACAGGGCTTCCCCGCTGGCGCAGTGGTTAAGAATCCACCTGCCAATGCTGGGGACACGGGTTCGAGCCCTGGTCTGGGAAGATCCCACATGCCGAGGAGCAACTAAGACCATGTGCCACAACTACTGAGCCTGCGCCCTAGAGCCTGTGAGCCACAACTACTGAAGCCCGCACGCCTAGAGCCCGTGCTCGACAACAAGAGAAGCCACCGCAGTGAGAAGCCCACACACCACAATGAAGAGTAGCCCCCACTTGCTGCAACTAGAGAAAGCACGTGCGGCAACGAAGACCCAATGCAGCCAAAAATAAATAAATTTATTTTTTAAAAAAACATACAGATCTGTAAGGAGAGCAAAGTATATCACCACCACCCTTGCCTAACTAATGTAATTTCAAATTATGGTTATGTAGGCAGATAAACTGAAATGCAGCAGACTCAGCTCTGGACCCCATGCTGAGGTGACAAGTGAGGTTGAGACTTCAGAACAGAAAAAAAGGAAGCAGGAACTGGTGTCAGTAGAATGCAAGTAAAATAACTCCAAAAAGAGAAAACCCCACCCTAAGGAGGGAAATACTAAGGTTTAAGACTCCTTAGACAAAAGGGACTTGAAAGTACACAGGATCAAAGAGGCCGTCTCAGAAAGGTATTGCTTCTGGGAACAGAATGACTTGGAAGGGTCACCATTTACCTGGAGGCTTGGTGGTAAAGAGAACAAAGAGGTAGTAGAAATTAAGGATCTTGGTGAAACAGAGTAGAAGATAGATGAACTCTTTTTCACCCAAAAAGGAGTCACTGATTTTTAAAAGTCTGTACTTTATTAAACCAACAGAAGGTGCTGTTGAACTAAAAAAATCCAGTATTTCTTCCAAATCCCTCACTCCTGTCTATGTACCGTTGTCAATTAGTTTAAGAAAATTGAAACCCTTCAAAATGAACAGAAAATGGCAGGCAACACCCATTATAAGGTTACTATAAGTAGAAAAAATAAAATGAGAATCAAAATATTTCAGCTGATGGAAAGTCTCCCCCAAAGCTTACTCAACTAAAGAGCTAAAGAAAACTACCTGAATTAAATACTCCTAACTGAAATACCTTTAAACAAGCATTTGCAGAGGTAAAGTCTCAAATTCAAGACAAAAAAAGAAGGGAAGAAATGGAAGGTGAATTTACTGAACTCAGGAAACGAAATGAAGACAAAAAATAATCATCTTTTAAAATGAAGCTGAAGTCCAAGATACCTAATGGAAAGAATATCAGGGGCATTGAGAAAAAATATGAAGACAGGCAAAAGAATGAAAATTAAATGAAGAAAGGTAAAAAGTCAGAGAGAAAATGATTTATATAGATGATATGTAAAATTAGAGTTCCTAAGAAGAAAAAAACAGTAGCTGAGGCAATATTTAAACTTAAATCCATGAAAACATTCTGGAAGTAACAGAAGATTTAAATCTATGTATTGAAAATGCTCCTTGTGTACTGGGAAAATTGATCCCAAGTAGTCAACACTAAGTCATGTCCTAATAAAACTATTGGACTTTGAAGATAATGAAAAGTACCTCTGGGCTTCCAGGCAGAAAGAAGAGGTTAGCAACAAACTTCTCAATGGCAACATACAAAGCAAAATAGGCATGGAACAAATTTAAAGTCTATGAAATTGTAAGCCAAGGATTTTATAACTATGACTCAATCTCAGAAGAAAATTAAAACTATGATAAATTCTACTATATTAAAAAAATATTTACATGGTGAAAAATGCCATGAACAAAGTCAAATGACAAACTGGGAAGAAATATTTGAATATACAGCAGAAAGAGCTCATTTCCTTAATGAAAATAACCTCCAAAAATCAAGGCAAATTACCATCAACCTGGTAGAAAAACAGGCCAAAGATATGAAAATAGATTTCATGGAAAAAAATGCAGATGACAAAACATATAAAAGATGTTCAACTTCAGTCATACAAAGAGAAATACAAATGAAACCTATTCTAAAAACCACAACTACACTAAAGCTTTTCTCACCAAAATCTGTAGTTATATAAAATATTCTATGGACTGTGGGGAAACAGGCACTTTGATGCATTTCTGGTGGGGATACAAAAGCAAAAAGCCCAGGAGGGAATTTAGTAGTATCTGGCAGAATCACATATGCGTGTGTCTTTTGACCCAGACATAGGAATCTGCTCTAAGGACACACTGGCATAAAATATAAACTGGCATTTGTATCAGTTTAGTCACAACAGAATTACTTGTATTAGCAAAAGATTGGAAATAACCAAAATGCCCATTAATAGGGAACTGATTAAAGTACATGCAACAATGGAATAATCTTCAGGTTGATGGTGTCCCTTCCAAGTCACCCTTTTCACGAGAAGGCATAAAGAGAATGTAGAAAGTCTCCATGTACCAGTATCGGGTGATCTGCAGAATATATTACAAAGTGGAAAAAACAAAGGCACTGAAGAGTAATCTATTAAATATGTAGAAGGAAGGAATGGGAAAGGTGCCAATGATAGAGTTCTCTAATTATAACTTGTTTACATGGTTTCAATCTTAGAATCATGTATGTTTACATATTCAAAAATTAAATTAAGTAAAAAGGTAGAAAGAGAAGAAAAATCTACAAAGGAGATAAATTTACATAACTATATAGAAGTTTGGTGACATAGCCACACAAGAAAAGCAACAATTTTAGTGACTTTAGAACATAGATTTTGGACTGTACATTGGCCCTCTGTATCTTCAGATTCTCCATCTGCAGAGTCAACCAACCACGGATCGAGAATATTCAGGGAAAAAAATTCCAGAAAGTTCCAAAAAGCAGAACTTGAATTTACCCCATACTGGCAACTATTTATATATCATGTACATTGTATTAGGTATTATAAGTAATCTAGAGATGATTTAAAGTACATGTGCATAGGATATATGCAAACCCTATGCCATTTTATATAAGGAACTTAAGCATCCGTGGATTTTGGTATCCATGAGGGGATGGAGCTGGAACCAATCCCCCATGGATACCAAGGGATAACTGTATCTTCTTAGCGGGGTATATTCAGTAGTATAATTGTTGTATTGCTTTTTTTTTTTTTTTTTTTTTTTTGCGGTACGCGGGCCTCTCACTGTTGTGGCCTCTTCCGTTGCGGAGCACAGGCTCCGGACGCGCAGGCTCAGCAGCCATGGCTCACGGGCCTAGCCGCTCCGCGGCATGTGGGATCTTCCCAGTCCCGGGCACGAGCCCGTGTCCCCTGCATCGGCAGGGAGACTCTCAACCACTGCACCACCAGGGAAGCCCATGTATTGCTATTTTTAAAGTATTTTATGTCTATTGTTGGGTAATATAAGTGTTGCAAAATGTTAATTGTTGAACAAAACCACAGTAGTTTATCAGGGCTATGACTTAGAAAATTTAGTCTGGAAAGTCCTTTGATAGATTGAGCAAAGTGGAAATGAAGTACAAAATTACACAGAAGGACAGCTAACATAACAGAGTATAGGTTATGCAGCAGGCTTTGTGCTGGGCACTATATATATGCTATATAATTTGGCTCGTGCAGCTACCCGTTGAGACTTGTGATATTATTTTCCTAAGAGGGATGTTGAGATTTAAACCCAGATCTATGTGATTCCAAAGCCTGTGTTTTTTCTACTACATTATTGCAGGATATACATCAAATATTGAGAAGAAAGAACATCCAGAGCTAAATGTTCTGTTTAAACCAGTAGTTGCTGCTCAGAAAATAAATAAAGATGCAGACCCAAAGTCAGTGGTTTATACGTTCTTCATGCAAGAGCATTGTATTAAAGGAGAGAGTGTAAGTTTTCTCTTATTTCTAATGGGAAAATGTAAGCATACACACATGCACACATACACGCCCTCATACTGATGTTGGAGATAGAAATTTTATAAAAGTTGCCATTGATGACTGAAATTAGTGACAGATGTGAACTAAAATTATGGCAAAGCAGAAAAGAAAAAATCTAGCAGGCATGGGTTTTCATGATGCCGTTAAAAGCAAAAAACCTTTCAAAGCTTCCCTTCGTGACACTTTAAAGCTCTTCTAAGCTTTGCACAACCTTTTTGTATTGGCCTTTAAGATACTAGTTTAGATAAGGTGGTTTCCTCCTGTGGAAGGTTAGGGCTGATAGAGATTTCAGTGGTGCTAGAGTTCTCCTCATCTAAGCCACCCCTTCACATTTATACTGGTTTTCCCTAATGATGAAATATTTTTATTTGGTTCAGTACTAATTTTTAAAAAGTCTGCCACTTGAAGTAATTGGGGTAGGGAGATATTCCTATTTTAATTTGATTCATTTGTATATGATTCTGATGGAAATTCAATTTATAATTCTATGTACATGATAATAAGGAAAATGTTGAAATTTCTATAAAGATTTTTTAAATTAATTTTTAAGCTTTTCTTTTTGTCAGAAGCTGTGTTGATCAGTGACTTTGGTGAAGGCTGAGAAAGTTGAAGAAAATTTGCAGATGATACACAACTTCTAAGGTAAGCTAATATAATAACTCAGTCAAGATTATAAGTACCCTTGACAGACTTATAGACTACAGTTAACACACTAAAATAAAATTTACAGGAGTAATTATTATATCCTGATTTAAATTTTACAAAGCAATTGTAGAAGTATTAAATAGACTTCCATTTCTGGCAGTATGATAGACAAGACATCCACCAAATATGTAAAATACTAGATTCAGTATTTTAAAAATCCTTTAAAATGAATGGATAAACCTATAAGAAAATAAGGGAAACTTTCTGGGGCTAGAAACCAAGCAAGTATATTCTGTGAGGTAAACGAGTGCTGAAATCACTGAATACTTTGGGGGCATCCATCATTCTATGGGGCCATAGAAACTTGTGCATGGAGAAGAATGGAGACGGAGGAAAATTCCCTGCGTTCTGCAAAGTGAAGGGGGCCTATCAGAGACCATCCTGGAGAGGCATACAGCTCTGGGTGGAGTTAGAATCCCCCTGAATAATTCCTGCTTACATTCACTTGGATTTGATGCCTTATTTTATACTATTTTCATGATCCTTAAACTCTACAAATTGAGAGTTTTAATTTAAAATAGACTTGGGTCTGTAACACTCTTCAGTACCTGCCAGAAACAAATCACAAATCCTCCATGGAAGGAATTATCAACCTAGTTATCAAATAATCATAGTTAAAATTCTAACAAATAAACTCATTTTTTTAAAAAAAATCACAAAACATACAAGGGGAAAAAATCAAAACACTATGAGCAAGAGTCAGCAGAAATCACAACTGAAACAGATCTACAGATATTTCAGCTATTAGAAATATCCAATACATAAGATAAATATATTTAATAAATAAAAGAGGGATTCTAACCAAATGTAAAATAGATAGCTAGTGGGAAGCAGCCACATAGCACAGGGAGATCAGCTCCGTGCTTTTTTTTTTTTTTAAATAAATTTATTCATTTATTTATTGGCTGCATTGGGTCTCCGTTGCTGTGCGCGGGCTTTCCCTAGTTGCAGTGAGTGGGGGCTACTCTTTGTTGCGGTGTGCAGGCTTCTCATTGCAGTGACTTCTCTCATTGTGGAGCACGGGCTCTAGGCGTGCAGGCTTCAGTAGTTGTGGCACACAGGCTTAGTTGCTCTGCGGCATGTGGGATCCTGCTGGACCAGAGCTCAAACCCGTGTACCCTGCATTGGCAGGCAGATTCTTAATCACTGCGCCACCAGGGAAGTCCCCAGCTCGGTGCTTTGTGACCACCTAGAGGAGTGGGATAGAGAGGGTGGGAGGGAGACACAAGAGGGAGGAGATATGGGGATATATGTATATGTATAGCTGATTCACTTTGTTATACAGCCTAAACTAACACACCATTGTAAAGCAATTATACTCCAATAAAGATGTTTAAAAAAAGAGGGATTCTAAAACATAAATAAAGAGTAATAGACTATAAAAATGACAAGGCACATTAAAATAAGAATGAATTAGACTATCAGAAATGAAAAATCCCATAATAGAACTTAAAAATTAAATAATATGTTAAACCAGCATATAAGGCACAGTTAAAAAGAGTAAGAAACTATAGTTGACCCTTGAACAACACAGGTTTGAATTGCATGGGTCCACTTATGTGTGAATTTTTTTCAGTAAATACGTACTTGAGTACTACATGATCTGCAATTGGTTGAATCCACAGATGTGGTTACCACAGTTATGGAAAGCTGATTGTAAAGTTAAACATAGATTTTTGACTGTTGGTGGTTGGTACCCCTAAACCTCAAGTTGTTCAAGGGTCAACTGTGCATGGAAGGCCATACACAGAGAAAAAAGATATAGGAAAAATAAAAGAGATGGCGAGATGATTTAATCAGAGTAGCAGGATACAATTTATGAAGAAAGTTAGTACTAAAGTAGAACACTTCAGAGTAACCTAAGATAAGCTTCTCTAGAGAGAAAGCATCATCCCCTTTGTACGGGCAGGAATAAAAAAACAAAACCGGAACTAATTTGTTTTTAATGGGTTCCCCAACTCATCACTTAAAAGTCAGCACTTCCTCTTTGTCTTACTTTTTTATTCAAGACAAAGAATATAGTAGAACAGGAATGTGATTCATAATTTTAAAAAATCAATTGGAGATTTATTCACAAATATTTGCTGAGGATAAAGCAGTGAACAAAACACAAACGTTCCCTTCCTTCACATTAGCTTATGTTCTAGTGTCATTAAAGTTGTCAGTTACGAAGTAAAAATCAGGACAACAGCAAACTTATTCCTTTCCTTTTCACTCATAACTTTCCTCAACATGGGGTTATAATGGAAACTCAGGGGCATGCAGAGTTCACCATAGTCATAGAATACAACAGTGTAGAGTGTATACATTATATATATCAGAGCCTACATTTTAAAAAATGCCTATTTCTTGTGTCAAAAAAGTTAAAAATGCCTGTTTATAGAGAAACGTAGCTGCTGCTTTTAAAAAAAGAAACATTTTTTTCCACTTATGAATGCTATGGTTGAAAACTTGATTTTTTTCTTTCTAAACATTTGTTGAGTGACTAATTACTGAAACCCTTAAGAATGAATTGGATGCTACAACAGCTGCTCTTTTGGGATTAGGTGATGTTCTTCAGGGAATTCATGCCTGAATCTACTGTATACAATTTTTAGGTGCTTTATTCAACCAGTGCCAGTGGCATTTCGTCTTTTAACCTTGGCACTCCAGTTATACTTTCTCTTGCACTTGGGAGGGTAGCCACATTTGCCACAGATCGACTTATGTCGGTGGTAGGCCTTAGAGCCACAATAGCGGCACAGCATGTGTGTCTTATTGCTATGCTTTGCAAATGATGACATTCCCTTCCTCATCTCGCTTCTGATCATTACAGAAAAGAATAAAAGAAGAAAAAGTAATCAATCCTAACACCCAAAGAAAATTACTTCTAAAATTTCATTGTACTTCCTTCTAATTTTATCTATGTAAAATTATATGTGTGTATGGACACACAAATGGTTGTGTGTATGTATATAATTTAAAAGTGAATTTGAGGGACTTCCCTGGTGGTCCAGTGGGTAGGACTCCACCCTCCCACTGCAGGGGACATGGGTTCGAGCCCTGGTCCAGGAAGATCCCACATGCCATGGAGCAACTAAGCCCGTGTGGCACAACTACTGAGGCTGCTCTCTAGAGCCCACGTGCCACAATTACTGAACCCACATGCCACAGCTACTGAAGCCCATGCACCTAGAGCCCGTGCTCTGCAACAAGAGAAGCCACCACAATGAGAAGCCTGCACACCGCCAGAAGAGTAGCCCCCACTCGCCACAACTAGAGAAAGCCTGTGTGCAGCAACGAAGACCCAATGCAGCCAAAAAACTTAATTAATTAAAAAAAAAAAAGAACGAGCACAGCCACAATAAATTAAAAAACCAAAAAAAAAACCCGAGGGGGTAATCAGCTGTGTCAGATGAGTGAATCAAAGGGATGGATAGTGTTTCAAAGCAACACTAATAAACTGCTCACATTTAAAAAATAAATAAATAAAAGTGAATTTGAAATACTCATATTTATTCTATTTTTTAATTTTTATTTAACATATTTTTCTTATATGAATATATGACACTTTAAAATATTATTTTGACACCTCTATTAAATTCTATTATAAGATGGTAGCATAGCATAATTTATTCAGCCATTTCTTTTTGTAAACATTCCAGGCTTTCCTATTATAAATAACATTACGATAACATCATTGACTATCTGGCCATATCTCTGATTATTTTCTCAGGATAGCTTTCTGTTAGTAGAAATAGTCTGTTAAAGAGCATGAATATTCTGATAAATTGTTTTCTAGATATATTCTTAGTGTTTTTTTTCTACACAGCAGCATATGAGATTTTGTCTCACCACATTCTTGCCAATGATAGTTTATATTTTAAAAAATCTTTCTTCTATTTCTTAGGAAGACTGGTTCTGTTTCTTGTAACAGTTATGCTTCTTTTACTAAGGTGAAAACTTTTCATCTGTATTTTTGATTTTGTATTGAGATGGAGAAATTGTCGGTCTTTTAGTAGTTGGCACAAGAATTTTTGTTTTTGCAGAAAATGCTGAATTTGTTTGGAAGAAATGCCTTGATAATTCATTTGTGATGAATACTGAGTCTACAAGGGTCTTGTTCAAGTGTGAGAAGATGATTGTTAAATTGCTTTTTTTTTTTTTTTTTTGCGGTACGCGGGCCTCTCACTGCTGTGCCCTCTCCCGTTGCGGAGCACAGTCTCCAGATGCACAGGCTCAGCGGCCATGGCTCACGGGGCCCAGCCGCTCCGCGGCATGTGGGATCCTCCCAGACCAGGGCACGAACCCGTGTCCCCTGCATCGGCAGGCAGACTCTCAACCACTGCGCCACCAGGGAAGCCCTAAAAGATATATTTTTAAAGAATTAATATAGCAAGAAAAAGTACACTAGTTCGTATTTTATTTGTAAAACGAGATAGCATTCTGTGTTTGCATTTATTAAAGGTATTTTTCTGTGGTCAGTAGTTATTAATAGATTATAATCATTTCTCCTATTCTAGATCATGTTTTATAAGTCTTCAGAGTTATGGTAAAATGTGTTTTATAAAGATAATGAAATCCAACTGTAGTTACTGAACTAATTCCATAGAGATTTTTCCATTCAGTGGATATGTTTTATTATAATTCTATGTGTTGTTTGCTGTCAATGTCTTTGTTTGAGTCTGAAAATTAAATATCTTGTCAAAAAGTACTTTCCATTAGCAACAATCTTCAAAATGTAGAAAGAGATCATTTGAGACTAGTTTCCCGTGACATTTTATTATTATTTTTTTGTGAATGAAAACATATTATTTAAAGTCCTACAATGAGATGAAGGATGTTGGTTGAGTTTGACTTTCCTTTCATTAAAGACTTCAGAAAAGGCTATTCGCTATTTGAAATTCTAGCCCCCAAGATCTCATGTAATAGCAAGTGTGCTAGAATCCAGGTGAGATGCTGGCAGACAGAGCTCTCTCATGGCCATCTCCTAGGTAGAGGAGATTCCTTACTGTAAGTCACTACTGATAAGTTGTTTGCGTGACTGCTGGGGGACAGATTTACAGAGTTCTGTGAGAGTCTATTCTCATCTTGCTCGGTTTGGTCAGGAGTGGGAGACCATGTGTTTTTGCTGATCGAGTCGAACCTGGAACCCCCAGGGTCTTTTAAGTTGTTTTCATCTGATTGTTGGTTCTTTTGGGGAGAGGCAAACGGGTTGAAGTTTCTTCTACCCTGTGATGTGACTGTGTGTTGAACTCTGTTTCAAAAGATGACAGCTGCTGTGTTACTCCTAAAAGTCCACCCACCTCCACACTGAGAATGACCCAGATGACATCTATATAGTAGAGTCCTGTAGCAGTGCACATCTGTCACTGTCCCTGATCCATTCCTGCTCTGCTGGGGCTGCACATCTGGACGCTGACATCTGCAATCACTTGGGGCTCTAGCGATCTCACCATTACCATGTTCACATGTCCAAATTGGTCTTCCCTGACATATTTAAAACAAACCCCTGGAGGCCAGGCCTCTGCCCCAGAATTTTGGATCTGCCATGTTTTTATAAATTGAGTATCAGGAGGTATCAACTCCCCTTCTCCTATGGTGACATCTTCAACAAAGGACATAGAGGGCACACTGATGTTTGGGCTCTCAAAGTCATAATAGGCGCCAATTGCTGCTTGTAGGTTCCAGTTGGTCATGTCCAGGAAGAGGGCGCTGACGGCCGGGTTGAGCTGGAAGCCGAGCAACCGCTGGAACTCGGAGATGAGCACGTCCTTGTCGGTGGTGCCCAGGCAGCTGAACTTCTGCATCAGCTCGGGGTCCAGGCTCATGCCCATGCCCTCCATGGCTGGGGCCGGACACTCGTTTCCCTTCCTCCTCACAACTGAGCCGACGCCGGGCCGGGGCCCGGGAGGGGGCCCGTTGCTAGCTGGCGCTGCGACCCCGCTCCTCGGAGGTAGGCCCCTCAGTGCCCCCGCCAACGCCTCCTCTCGCTTCTCCTTCCCAGGACATTTTAAACTGAATAATTTATAACTCAAGGTCTTCTGTCCCTTTATTCAACCTAATTCTCTCTTTGTCCTTTCTGTGTTCTTTTTAGATCCTGTTTTCCTTCTTGGTTCTAGAGCACCAGCTTACAAATTGTACTTTTAAAGAGTTACAACAGAAATAATATGATTTTCCAACATAAAATTTTTTGTATAGCTCTGATTTCAATAATTTGTAGCAAAGTGAAAGTTTGTAAAAACTCAGAAAATTGGAAGATGACGTACTTTATAAAAAGAGAACGAACATGTGTCAGTTCTTGATAGGATGAGAGTTGTTCTTTCATTAAAAGCTATGTTGTGTTCTTAATTGATTCAAGGAAGAACTTTTCATACAAGTGTCAACTGTGGAAAAAAACAGAAAATAGATCCAGCAAAGAAGGGCAGGGAAATAAGAGAGTCATTACCATCTGACTATGGTTACGGCACTAAGCCCATTTTTGTTGGTTATGATGATATTGTATTGATATATTGTATCTGAGGATTCCATGACTTCTTTCTTACCTCATTCTTTGTTATTCCTTGAATTGGGAAGTTGGAGGAATACCATAGCACGTATTTCACCTGGTTATTGTTTGTGGTGCTATTGTAAGTGGAATTGTAACTATTGAGCTTAGAATTTGATGTATGCAAGTTATAGCCTTTAGCTTTTCTTCTTACTACATTTATATGATTTTTTTAAATTATTATTTATTTATTTATTTTGGTACACCTTCATTTCTTTTTTTTAAAAATTAACTTATTTATTTATTCATTTTTGTCTCTGTCGGGTCTTCATTGCTGTGCAGGCTTTCTCTAGTTGCAGCGAGTGGGAGCTACTCTTCATTTGCGGTGCACAGGCTTCTCACTGCGGTGGCTTCTCTTGTTGTGGTCGCGGAGCACGGGCTCTAGGTGCTCGGGCTTCAGTAGTTGTGGCTCACAGGCTCTAGAGTGCAGGCTCAGTAGTTGTGGTGCACGGGCTTAGTTGCTCCGCAGCATGTGGGATCTTCCCAACCAGGGATTGAACCCGTGTCCTCTGCATTGGCAGGCGGATTCTTTTTATTTCCTTTTTATTCATTTATTTATTTATTTATTTATTTAATTTATTTTGGTTTTGGCTGTGTTGAGTCTTCGTTGCTGTGCTCAGGCTTTCTCTAGTTGCAGTGAGTGGGGGCTACTCTTCATTGTGGTGTGCAGGCTTCTCACTGCAGTGGCTTCTCTTGTTGCAGAACACGGGCTCTAGGTGCGCAGGCTTCAGTAGTTGTGGTTCTTGGGCTCTAGAGCACAGGTTCAGTGGCTGTGGCACATGGGCTTAGTTGTTCCGCGACATGTGGGATCTTCCCAACCAGGGATTGAACCCATGTCCCCTGCATTGGCAGGCAGATTCTTAACCACTGTGCCACCAGGGAAGTCCCTATATGATTTTTGATAACATCAATTTTCACTCTGCTCAAATGCACATTCTATTACTCCACTATTATTCTCTTCAGATGATCTTGAGTTCTTCTTTTCTGAGAAAATGGAAGCAATCATGTGCTTTCTAACTTCATTTCTCTTTACCTGGACAGTTTATTTTACTCATACTTTCTCTTCCTTTTTCATTTTAGAAAGATATATATCATTCTTCTTGGGGGTTAAACTTTCCACTTATGTTCTTGGTCCCATCTTCCGTTGTGGGCTTAAGACTCTTGCCTCACTAATTATCCTCTTATCTTGCATCTTTCTGATATCTGTTCCACCCAATCTACTGAGAGTTTAAAAAAAAAGAGCAAGCAAGCAAGCAACAAAAATACCTTTCATTAGTCCTTCAAGCTCTCCTTCTGTTCCTTATCAAAACACTCGGAAACAGTAATATATGCTCATGCCTCCATTACCTCATCCCTAACCTCTTACAATCCTAATTTTGCCCCGGAATATTTGTTGTGTGTCAGGGACTACTACTCCAACCTCTCATCCAGTGTTCAAGGCAAGTCAGTTGAGCCATGCTACCTGGATCAGAACGAATATTACCAGTTTCCCAGAAGGACTGGCTTGGAGTCCTCTGCCTGCTTTATGCTTTGCTGTAGTACCGTATGCTCTGGTGATCCCAGCCTGGCTTTGGCCTCTCTATCAGCCTATGTCTTTAGGATTTTAGGGGAATATGAATTCTTAAAGGTCCTTTTCCTTGTCCTAAGTGGTTCTCTGAATATCCCTATTTCCCCTGATACCTTTGGTTTGTAAGAATTGAAAGAGGGCCTTAGAAATTAGATTACAGGTTTAGGCAGGATGCTCATCACTGCTCTACAGTATTCCATATTGTTGCACACTTCGTATTCTTGATGCTCTCCTTTTTGTTCATAGTGATAGTATACTTTTCTGGTTCTCCTGTCCTTCTCTAACTACTGTTTCTTTAGTCAGTTTTTTCTATCACAACTTATAGATGTTCCTTAAAGGTTTGTTCTTGGCTTTCTTTTTGGTTTCTCATATTGCACTGGCAGAATGAGTGACCCCCAATATATCTCTGGCTCTGTTTTCTCTCCAAGTTCTATTCTATGTGTTCAACTGCCTCTGTAGGCATCTATATCCAGAAGTCTTGCTGGCACCTCAAACTTGTTACATATCAAGCAACTGGTTATTTTGCAAAAATTTGTTTTTCCTTCATTGGTCCTTATTTATTTTGAAAATATTACCCATCTACTCTTTCACACAGGCATGGAAACTCATCATATTGTCTCTTCTCTCAATTACCATCTACATTTATTCAGGTGCCAAACCTATTGTCTCTGATACTCACGTAGACTGCCTAGTTACTTTCATTGCCATCCTAGACTAGTGCAATTGCCTTTAATTTCATCTCCTCCTGTTTCTCTGCCTTCTTGATTCTTCTTATACACTGCCACATTCATATTCATGAAAGAGAGTTTGATTACATCATGGCTCCCTTTTGCCTACAAATTAACAGTTAAACTCATTAACCTAGTATTAAAGCTCTTCATAATCTGATCCCCACCTGTTTTTTTTCAGTTTTTTTTAGTGTCATTCACCTAGCATTTGCTTCTGATAAGCTAAATTATTGCTTGTTATTTATATCTTGTACTTCCTAATACTGTGTTCTTATCTCCATGTGACCAAATCATACCCATCATTCAAAACTGAATTCAATGCACCTTTTCTATGAAACCTTCTGTGATTCCTCAAGGTATGTTTTTTTTTTGGCTCTTCTGAATTTTTTGGTATTTCATTAGTCTTTTCATTTGTAATTCATAACTTTTTGCCTTACGCTCTAGTTATTTTTAGTACATGTCTTATATCCCCTAATAAAATATGAATTTCTTATTTTACTCCGTACCCCCAAAGAGCAGATTTTCCTCAGATGGTTGGACGAATGAATCCTATACATTGAAGTGATAAGAAAGTTGTAACAGAGCCTTGCCATTGTCAAGTGTTCAGGGCCATTGCATTTAGTTGTATGGCTTGCCCACTGCCCAAAGCCTCCTGGCCAGGGAAGTGAGTGGGGCCTGAAATCCAGCTCACATCCCCACTTCTGTCACATCAAACTATGTGCCAGGCTGGTGCAGGGCTGCATCTGCCTGTGAAAAGGGTACTTGTTCTTTGTATGAAGGTGCTATCTGCTGGTTAATCTATGCGCCTGCTTGACTGCACCTGTCCCTTTTTCTGACTTTTACCAAAGTACCATATAAGCTAGTAGCAACCCTGAAAGTATGGACAGTATTAATTGAAGTTCATTATGAAAACTACTTTGTGTCACATAGAAAATACCCTCAAAATGTTTGTTAGAATGAAAGATGTGGATTAATCGAGTGTAAAATAAAGCATTGTTATAGAGCATCTCCTTGATAATTTGCTATTAATCTCAAATTCACAAATATTCTGGAATCCCTGCACCGCTTCTGGAACCTCTGAGACTTCTTGTAATTTTCTTACTTAGATCAAATGGTTAAGGGTCCCGTTTCCCTTGCCCCCACCCCAACTCTGTCTTTTGCTTAGAGTAAATTAGACTAAACTCCAGGGTTTCTGTACTCCTATCCTATGCTTTTTAAAAATGCTGCATTCAGGGAATTCCCTGACGGTCCAGTGGTCAGGACTCTGTGATTTCACTGCCGAGGGCCCGGGTTCAGTCCCTGCTCAGGGAACTAAGATCCCACAGGCCTCGTGGTGTGGCCAAAAAAAAAAAAAAAAGCTGCACTCAAAATTCTTTTAACGGAATTCTTTTGGTCTAGTTGGTATATAAGACAAACTTTAAAGTCCTTAAACACATAGTCAATGACTTGTTGGTGTGTGGGTTATGAGTATCTATGGAGCACCTACTATAGCACTTTGCATCTACTAAGTGTTTTGTAAATGAGGTTGACTACAAACTGCTTGTGACTCCTCCAGTGGATCTGCCCCATTCAGGAGTAGTGATAGAGCAACTGCAAGTTGGATGATGTACTTTAAATATATGCTAGAGTTTTTTTGTTGTTGTTGTTTGTTTTTTATGAGTGGAGCAGAGTGTCTAACATTTAACAGTTAACTGAGTGAGGCATGTATGTATATTATTTCACTTGATGCTCACAACTAGTCCTGGAGTACATACTGTTATCTCCAATTTAAAGATATGTTACTTACGTACAATCTGTTTTCATTCAAATCTGGGTCTGCCTAATTTCAAAGATTTTATGGACTGTGAAACTAGGCACTTGATATGAGAACAGTGTTCAGAATAGTTTATCACATAAAGGCCTTCAGAGACTATATATCTATATTTATTTGTTACTAAATAGATATACGTAGAGATATATTTTATCTTGGCATTAGGGAAACAAGGCAGTCATTCCTTGGACTGGCATAGTAGATGTTACTGCTGAGGGCCAAATATTGCAGCTGCCACTGCAGTGCAGTACCAGTAGGGGGCCAGAGTAGTGCTAGAAAGTGAGAAAAAGATTGATGGTCTCAGCTTTGAGAGATTGCTCTGACATTTTGGAAATACAGCCAACGGGCAGGGGTGTCACCTAAATTTTGTAATTCAAGCTTCCTCCTTCCTAAAAAAAGCAGAAGGCGGAGATGGAAGCAGAATTAGTATAAGAGAGAAAACAGACTAATGAAGAAGCTTTGTTATCTTGCTGAAGTTAAGAACTTTTAAAGATTTCCAAATTTGGCCAAGGATTAGCAATTAATGGACAATTGGAAATGTGTTTTCATTCTATCAATTAACCCCTATTTCAGTGCAACTTGGACACCTCTAAAGCATTTGTCCTCTGGCATTTCTTCTGTATTCTGCTTTTATGAAAGCAATTTGAGTATCTTTAAGCAAGTTCCAGGGCCACGATGTTAATTCTGTCTGAAATGGGAATTATGAGAAGAACTAGAGATATCTATGGTACATGGATAGCATGACAAACTCCTAAGATAATAAATAGATTCTTTGCTTTGGGTCTCCCTTTTTGGCATAAGACTATTGAAGAAAAGTCAAATGTTATTCCTGGGCTACCTGAAGTTGTAGCTGTGGTATTTTGTACCTATACTGTAATCTTTAGGAAGAGAGAAAAATAGAAACAAAAGCATAGATGAGAAGTGAGGAGAAAAAAACAGTGAATGGAAGCAACCTAAGTGTCCATCGACAGATGAATGGCTAAAGAAGATGTGGCACATATATACAATGGAATATTACTCAGCCATAAAAAGAAATAAAATTGAGTTATTTGTAGCGAGGTGGATGGACCTAGAGTCTGTCATACAGAGTGAAGTAAGTCAGAAAGAGAAAAACAAATACCGTATGCTAACACATATATATGGAATCTAAAAAAAAAAAAAAAATGGTTCTCGTGAACCTAGGGGCAGGACAGGAATAAAGACCAGACATAGAGAATGGACTTGAGGACATGGGGAGGGGAAGGGTAAGCTGGGACGAAGTAAGAGTGTAACATTGACATATATACACTACCAGATGTAAAATAGATAGCTAGTGGAAAGCAGCTGCATGGCACAGGGAGATCAGCTTGGTGCTTTGCAACTACCTAGAGGGGTGGGATAAGGAGGGTGGGAGGGAGACGAAAGAGGGAGAGGATAAGGGGATATTGATATGCATATAGCTGATTCACTTTGTTATACAGCAGAAACTAAAACAACACTGTAAAGCAATTATACTCCAATAAAGATGTTTTAAAAAGAAAAACAAAACAGCGAGAGTGAGAGGTAAATACCACTTAAAAAAAAAAAATCTGTAGTTACCCAAATTAGCAAAATTACAACAATAGGTTCACAGTACTTGTTAGCATACTCAACATATACATATATTTTACAGTGGTAAAAGGGTCATTTCTGCTTTTAACACTTGTTTTGAAAACACAAATTTGTTCCAGTATGATTGATATATTAGGAAACATTTGAGCATAATGCAGATTTCTCATTTGCTTTTGTACAGTGTTACAAATGCAGAAAACCACCCAGCTGAACCAAGCCATGGAGAAATGCACAAAACATAAACCATGGAGCAATGCACAAAACATAGACATGCACACACCTCAAGCATGTACCAGCTGTCTCTGTGTACCACATGGTATATGAGTCACATTCATCCATGTTTGGTGTTACAACTCTCCAGCTGATTTCAGATAATCCTATTTCCACTATTTTGAAATAATTCACAAGCTATAAGTCTCCTAACATCCACCGCCATGAGCAAAATGTCAGGTCTTTTTCAAGGAAAAGTACCATATTTATTGTGGTATTTATGTATTTTTTAAACCACTTAACATGTGTAAAAGTGTGCTACTATTTTTGTTAGGTTCCTACTTTAAGAGAAAAAATATGTCTCTGATGAAATTTTTGAGTATTGAGCTCCAACCCGGTTTTCCCCACAATTCCTGTGGTTCTTATTGCATGATATTGCATAGCATGGAGATTTTTAGGAACACTTACCTCATTTTGTAGCAAAACTGACTGTACATGTTAATTTTAGAACATTTGGAAAACACAAGAATGTATGAATGTAACCACTGGTGTTCCAACTAATGTTAACCTTTGGTATTGTTTCCATGTCCAAATAGAAGGAAATATTTATGTAAAAAATAGAACAGAAATTGGGGGCTCATATTCTTTACTAAGTTTAGCATCTTAGAATTTTTAAGCTTGATATTATGCAATAAATATATCCCCATTTCTTTAAATGTTCTTAAACAACTTGACCGTGTTATTCTGTATTAATGAATGAACCCTGCTCAATATTCAGTAGGCATGCTGAATGGCCTGCAACTATGCTGGTTGTTTGGACATCTGCTTTGGTTGGCCAATGCCCATGCCACATGGAACCCAATGATTATAATCAATCACATACTTTGGACTTTAGTTTTGGGGTTTTTTTGCTATAAGTAGTGTAATAAATATCCCTGTATATTCTTCCTTGCATACTTATTCTTAGAATAAATTTGTAGACATTGAATTACTAAATAAAAAAGAATATGAATATTTTAAGCCTTTTGCAACTTATTGTTAATATCCCTACAGGAAAAAGTTATGTTAATTTACACTCTGTGTTAAAGTACTAGAGTTCTTGTTTTATTTTACCCTCACCAACCTTAGAAGTATAATTAAAGCAAACACAAAAACAAACTTTATTATCTATTTAGGTAACTACAGTGTTATTGATCAGGAGAGAAGAATGTGGGGGAAATAGAGGCTGACCCCTTTCTATAGGGAGTTAAATATCGAAGTGGACCATGGGAAGTGGAGTGATGGATAGAACTGATAAATAGGAATTTATTTAAGTAATAAATGAGTGTACTAGGCTAAGAGGTCTTTAAGAAAATGCACGCAAGGTAAGGGTAAAAGGAGGCTATAAAATTTCTGCCTTCTTGCAATAAAAAATGCTGAATGACCCAATGATATGAGTAAAATAGAAAAAAAAAAGGCGGGTGAGGGGGAGAAAGTCTATTTAAGACCTTCCAGACATCACTTCCAGTTGCCAGATTTTAAGCCACCCTCCTCATGATAACGATATTGTAAATAAGCAAAGTCACAGGTTAATGAAATGAATCATAATCATTCAAGTGGAGCAACATGTGATTTTGCAGAGCTCCACCTGGGTAGAATTTGAGTCAAAGGATTCTGAGTAAGAGATAATGAGCTCATATGGAAAAGGATAACTAAAAAGGCATATACAGAACCTGAGAGCCTAAGAACTTCCTAAGCATTATGCCTGCATATTTGTCTCTCCAGTGTGATCATAGCCATGAGCTAAATTAGTTTGAGCAAAAGTAGGGAGGCACAAAGTGTGAGAAAGATATGATTAGAATCTAGGAGAAGCCTGAAAACCCAAGCATCTTTTTCTACTTCTGCCTTGTGGGGCAGTCAACCCCGGAATACAGAGCAATCTAATAGGATGCAGCCTGGGTGTAAGGGGAAGTTCTCCCATTTTATTGGAAGAAGAGACCAAGAAGGAAGCATTTTAACCTGGGGGCTTGAGTAATGGGCAGACCAAGGAAGCTGGTTAGAGACAAAAATCACAACAGATTCAACAGTTTTTGGCTTTGATGAGTAGAAGACAAAAGGCAAAGTGATTAAAAACCAAATGATAATCCAAGACCGTTGTATTGTCAAAGAAATTCAAGCCTGAGAAATAAAGTTCTGTCATCCCTTGGCAACTCCCAGACCCCTAAATCTGGCCCCCAAACAGGTAGACTGGCTTCAGCAGGAAAGCTGTCAGTCATGAACCATCCACAATGACCCTCTCAAATGTGACGTTGGAGGACAATTGATAGGGAGGATTTTCCCAGGGATTAGAGAGATTAGAACAAGGGGCAACCAGTTTGGTAGCTAAGGAACTCATTCCCAGGCAGGAATGAGTTAGGTAACTCTTGCTCTTCCTGTCCAGCAAAATATCATACATATTATAGATTAATGTTTCCTCACTTACCCTTTTTCATGTGGGAGTATTTATTCCTGGTATCCTGTGTTCCTTTTGCCTTGTTTATTAGATGTCCTGGGTGGGTGGGGGAGTAAATTTATAATTGAGCCATAGAATGCTAGACCATAAGGAGCTACTTCAAATTTGATTAAAAAGCATAAAACCAACAGAGATCTTGGAGCTGGATGCAGTAAGTAAACACTTGAGCAAGGGTAAGTGCACTGTTCCTCACATTTGGAAAACTCCCTGGAGAAATGGCCCAGATCTGGGAGAAAGTAAATACAAGGTGAGCCTGCACCATTGTGTTGAATAAGAAAGCAATGAAAGTTCAAGGATTATTGAAACTGTATCAGAAGGATGTAGGAGCTATCTTGAAAGGACTCCCGCTGGCCTAATTTGTGGAAGTTTGAGCAATTGTTTTAGATACCTCTTATATACCATTGCAGATCCTCTAGGACTCACTTGTCTCATTTCACCTCTATGCAAACCCTCATGCAGGCATAACCTAATAGCTTCATCTCCTGTCATTCTGCAAGCCCTTTGCTACGTGTCGCAGGGCTTCCATGTGGCCACTGCTCTGGGGTCCACTCAGTGCCCAGACCCACACATGTGCAACCGGGAAGAATACAGGAGTTAAACTCAAGTGTAGGGGAGTTAGTTCCCTTTGGGGAAAGACTTTGATCAATCCAAGATGAGAACCAGTAGATAAATTCTTCCTCTTCCTTTCCCACCCTCGCCCCCCTGAACCCTAGGGGTGATCCTGAAATGCAGTTCATATAGCTTCTAAGAGTTTCAGTCTGATAGATTTAACAGGTGGCCAGCTTGATGATGCATCGTCATATTGGCTGACATATTCCTTCTTTGTTTTATTCCCCTGTTTCCTCATTCCTGCTCATTGTGATTGGATTTCTTATTAAAATAATATTACATGAGGCTTTTGCTTCAGACCCTGCTTTTGGGGGTCAACCCAGGCTACGAGGACAGCACCAAAAAGAATAATGCCTGTAATTGATTGAAACATTGAATTTATAAAAATTTGTGAACTTATAGTGATATTCAAGAGAAGAGAAAGACTTCCCCCACCAAAAAAACGTATCTCTCATTTGCCACCATTGGAAGCGAATATTACTAGCTTCCTACTCTCAAAATTGGTAATTAAATAAAGAGAATTAAACAATTAGAAGTATAGTTGAGGAGAAGCTCTTCTCTACAAAACAGTGCCAGCCAATATACATAGAAAGAACAGAATTTTTAAAATTACCAGTTTGCAACCCTGGTGAAGTAATTGATTTAGGGAAGGATCACCAATGAATACTAAAATCATTGGAGGAAGCACTGAGAGAGAATTGCATACTTGCAGGTTGAAAAAAATATCAGTCTATATCCTACTAGCTAGTCAAAAAGGGAAATGTCTTTTCAATAAAGAAATGTGCTATTATTACCCTAACTCAGTCATCAAACATAGATCACTAATAGTGGGACAATGAGACTGTTGCCTCTTGGTGTGATTCATTATGAACTTATCTTGTAAAAAATGTTTTATTATACTTTCAGAGCTAATTTCCTTTTTATAGGAAATACAGGGGATAGAAGAACAAGTTAAATGGCACCACAAAACACATTCTCAAAAGTTTCTGTAACAGAATTGTCTTGGTTTTTTGAAAAGTCCAGAATCAGTTTTTAAAAAGGAAGAGGAGGGAGGGCTTAACAAATTAAAACATTATTCTTAAATAGATCTGGTCTGAAAAAACTATCTTACCCCGAGATCAAATAAATATCAGTATTTTCTCATAGCTTTTTTATGGTTTAATGTTTCATTCCTGATAGTGATATTTTTGTCTTTTTTTCTTTATCAGTCTTGTAAGATGTTGAGCAATTTTATTGATCTTTTCAAATAATCAGGTTCTGTTTCATTGATTTTTTTCATTGTTTTTCTGTTTCTAACTTTATTGATTTCTGCTCTTTATTATTTTCTTGGTTCTGCTTGCTTTGGGCTTAACGCCTCTAGTTTCTTCAGGTGGAAGCTGAGGTCATTAGCTTGAGGCATGCTTTCTTTTCTAATATAAGTGCTTAATGTTAAACATATCTCTCTAAATACTTCTTTACCTGCATCCCACAGATTTTGTTGTTATATTTTCCTTTTCATTCAGTTAAAAATAATTTCTTTTCTTTTCTTTTCCTTTTCAATTTTTGGCCATGCTGCATGGATTGCAGGATCTTAGTTCCCTGACCAGGGATCGAACTTGGGTCTATGGCAATGAAAGTGCCCAGTCCTAACCACTGGACCGCCAGGGAATTCCCCAAAATAATTTCTAATTTCTGCTTTTATTTCTTGTTTGACCAATAGATTATTTAGTAGTGTGCTATTTAGTTTCCAAATGTTTGGGAATTTCTCATATCTTTTATTACTGATTTCTAAGTTAATGTGATCAGAGAACATATTTCCTATGTTTGTATGTTTGATATATATCAGATCAAATTGGTTTTAGTGCCGTTCAAGTCTTTTATATACTTACTGATTTTCTACTTTTTCTATGAATTATTGAAAGAAGAGTATTTATATCTTGGACTATAGTAGTATATTTGTATTTTTCTTCTTTCATTTCTCTCAGTTTAATTTTCATTAAATTTAGAAAAATTTTGGTCATTATTTCTTCAAACATTGTTTTCTGTTTCCCCTTTTCTCTGCTCTCCTTTTAGGACTCAAACAATGCATACATTAGGCTGCTTGAAGTTTTCCCATAGTTAGGAATGCTCTGTTAAATTTTTTTTTTTGGTCTTTTTTCTCCCTCAGTGTTTCTTTTTTTTTTCCTTTTTTTTTTTTTTTGCGGTACGTGGCCCTCTCACTGTTGTGGCTTCCCCCGTCGCGGAGCACAGGCTCTGGACGCACAGACCCAGCGGCCATGGCCCACAGGACCAGCCGCTCCGTGGCATGCGGGACCCTCCCAGACCAGGGCACGAACCCGTGTCGCCTGCATCGGCAGGCGGACTCCCAACCACTGCGCCACCAGGGAAGCCCTCAGTGTTTCATTTTGATAACTTCTGTTTTGTCTTCAAGTTTACTAATTATTTCTTCTGCAGTGTCTAATCTGTCATCCTATTTGGTGTAATTTTTATCTCAGAAATTGTGGTTTTAATATTTAGAAATTTGATTTGTGTCTTTTTAATATATTCCAGGGTTCTCCTTAACAATACTTATGCTTTTTTATACTTTCTTAAACTTATGGAGTATATTTGTAATAGCTGTTTTAATGTCTTTTTGTACTAATGCTGTTACTTGTGTCATTTCTGAGCTATTTTCTATTGATTAAGTTTTTCTCCTTATTATGCATGTGTTTTCCTGCTTTTGGCATGCCTGGTACTTTTTGACTGGATGCTAAACATGTGGATTCTATGTTGTTGTGTGCTAGATTTCTAAAAATTTTTAATTCTTCTCTAGGATACACTTAAGTTATTTGGAAACAATTTGATCCTTTCAAGCTCACTTGTAACCTCTATTGGGGGGGACCAGAACAATTAGGACTAATTTGGTCCTGCTACTGAGGCAATATTTTTCTGAGTTCTCAACCCAATCTCCCATTTATTATGAGATTTCTTTATTCTGACTGTTGGGAACATGACCTGTTTATTCTCAGCCTGTGCGTGTAGTGGGAATTCTTCAGCCTGCTTCTTTCCAGTGGTTCTTTCCTTGGCCTTGGAGAGTTTTCTCATGGACGTGCACTGATCAGTTCTCAGTGAAGATTTGAGGGAACTTTTTGCAGATCTCTGGGGCTCTCTTTGCAGCTCTCCCTCTCTGGTATTTTGCCCTGTGAATTTTAGCCACATTGGCCTTCTTGAATTATCAACTCTGTCTTTTGAACTCAGGGAGACTGCCATGCTCTGCTTGGGTTCCCCTTCCTGCTCTGCAAACTGGGACAATTGTGAAGCTTACCTTTGTTTGTTTCCTTTCTCTTAGGGATTACTGGGCTGAGCTGCCTGGTGTCCAGTGTCTGAAAAACATTGTTTTATTAATTCTGTCCAGTTTTTTAATTATGTAAGATAGAAGAGTAAATCTAGTCCCTGTTACTCCATCATAGTCTGAAACAGAAGTCCCTATAATTGTACTTTTAATTCTCTGTCCAAATAATTTTTGAAAGAATGTTCTTTTTTAATTTTCATGTATTAATAGGGTATTTTTAAAGAACAGTTTGCTTATCTTCTGAAAAATTTAAAAATAACTTTTAGTTTTATTGTGTTGTATTTACAGAATGAAGTTTGCACTATTTCTCCTTTGAAAATTTACTGATGTCTTTGTGGCCTAATATAAGGTCACTTTTTGTGATTTCTTTGTATGCATCCTAAAAAATGGTATTTAGTAGGAATCAAATGTAAACATACATTCATATGCAGACAATCTGTTTAATTATGTATTAAATGCCTTGTCTTTATTTTGTGCCTTAGACTCCATCACAGATTGATATAAAGTCTAATTTTAAAGTGACTTTTAAAAAATCAGCCTTATAGTTATTCTAAGTTCTACCCTTACAAATTCTGAACTTCTTCAGTTATACCAGAACTCTTTGAGTATAATCTTAAGAAGATAGTAGGATCTTAATACCCTTTAGGGTTTTGGGATAATTTCCATTTATTGTTTCTTTAAAAATAGGAAATAAGATTCCAGATTTACAGAACTACTAATTTGAAGTAACAAACAGCAGACTAATCTCTAGGCTTCTTTTATTTATTTACTTATTTATTTATTTATTTTTGGTTGTGTTGGGTCTTCGTTGCTGCACACGGGCTTTCTCTACTTGCGGTGAGCAGGGACTGCTCTTCGTTGTGGTGCGCAGGCTTCTTACTGTGGTGGCTTCTCTTGTTGCGGAGCATGGGCTCTAGGTGCATGGACTTCAGTAGTTGCAGCATGCAGGCTCAGTAGTTGTGACTCACAGGCTCTACAGCACAGGCTCAGTAGTTGTGGCGCACGGGCTTAGTTGCTCCGTGGCACGTGGAATCTTCCCGGACCAAAGATCGAACCCGTGTCCTCTGCATTGGCAGGTGGATTCTCAACCACTGCACCACCAGGGAAGCCCTAGTCTTCTTGATGCCTAATTTTTAGGTGTTAAAATTTCCTTGTAACATATTTAAATTTCTAAACTGTACTTTAAATAAGCCAGATAAAGAAAAATATTTTAAAATAAGTATATATAAGTTAAGAAATATATATTTAATATATATGATATATAGATTAAGTAATAAAGCCAAGATTTATTCACTTACTTTTCATAAGGATAAACAACTAAGTACAAATAATTACCTTTCAATTAATTTAAGCTCATATTCTTAGAGATATTTTAGTTCTGCAGAGTAATATTAAAGTAATAATAGGTCTAACAACTATTTCTGTCAGCTCTATAATTGGGAGATCTGTTAGAAGAGCACAAGACTTTTGAGTGGAAACATAGTGGGAGACAGAGAACCTAAAAGTCTTTGGCACTAAAGAACTGGAACAGAGGACTTCCCTGGTGGCTCAGTGGTGAAGAATCCACCTGCTGATGCAGGGGACACGGGTTCGATCTTTGGTCCGGGAAGATCCCACGTGCCACGGAGCAACTAAGCCCGTGCACCACAACTACTGAGCCTGCACTCTAGAGCCCATTGAGCCACAACTACTGAGCCCGCGTGCCACAGCTACTGAAGCCACACGCCTAGAGCTGGTGCAGCAGGAGAAGCTACGGCAATGAGAAGCCCACGCACCGCAGCAAAGAGTAGCCTCTGCTCGCCGCAACTAGAGAAAGCCCGCGCATAGCAACAAAGACCCAACACCAAAAATAAGTTAATTAATTAATTAATTAAAAAAAGAAAACCCCAAAGCAAGCTCTGACTAGCATCCTCACAGAGCTAGCATGTATTCCAAGCTTACCTTTTAACTCCAAAGAATCTAATAAAGGCCATCTAAGCCTGTCACTAGCCATCCCACTCAGCGTTCTACCTAATTCCTCATCCTCAAACCTTGCAGAAAGATCCATAATTTTAAGAAATTTTACTCTATAATTATACATGTATATTAATGAAAAAATGTTTTTTGAAACCTTTAGCTTTTAAAATTCTCATTGAAGAGGTATTACGTATCCTGACAAATAGTGCTTTTATGTGATGGGGTGGGGAGGGAGGGGGAGACATTCTACACCAAATAGTTACATTTGGTTTGCAACATAAATGGTGTAATCTGCTCCATTTAATAGTTTTGGAGTTAATATTTCTCTATGTTCTTTATAATTTCATTTTTATAACTAAATTGATTCTAAGTTTCAAAATATACCGTATTTTTTATATATACCGTATTTTTTAATAAGTTTTCACAAAATTACACTGAAATTAAATTATGAATACTCATTCTAACACCTCCCTTGCTTTTTAAAATCTTCTGATCCTTTTTTTTTCTCCCTTGCTTTTTAAAATCTCAAGATTAAATTAATAATACTGTGTATTTACTTGCTACACTTTCTTATTATGATTGGGAATAGCATCTTCCCTGGGAATCTAACATATTAGCAAATGAATCTGTTATTATCACTATCAACATGCCTTTGTTATTTAAATTTTTAAACAAGATGGTCAGGCCAATTTGATTTGTTGACAAAACCATGCATGAACAAGTATAGGACTTAAAAGGAAAAAATGTGATGAGAAAAAAATTTTGTTTATACCTAGACTCTTTTTTTTTTCCTTTGGCCAAGAATTAAATTTGCCTCAACTTAATTGCTTTACACACATTCTTGTGACATTGCATGATTGGGAAGGAGGAAGAAAAAGAGGGAGCTGTGACTGTGTGGTATGTATCTAAAAGAGTGCATTAGAGGAGGAGAGGAGAACGCATAAGCAAGCTGGTTTGACCAGAAACAGAACTGCCTGTGACAGATTAAGAGACAAGCAAGGCTTGGAATCTGAGAGCAAGCAAAGAGAGTGGAAATTTACAGCTGCCCTGTGTGAGTGTTCAGTGATCATTTTCTGCTAACTTTTTCCGGTGGTAACTTACTCTTCAAAGAGGGAGACAGAAAGTCAAGACAGGATTGTGGAAACTCTTCTCTGCCACGCTTTGGTAATAGGAGGCACCCTCTATTAAATGGAAGATAAAGGCTACTTCATCTAAAGTGCTTTGAGCCCCAGAGAGAGCTGTCTTCAGCACCTCACCACGTGTCTACTTTTCGTTGCTTAGGCGAGCCTGGGCTTTTCTGTAACATTTGGTGAGTATCAACCAGGTTACCTATAATGGTTCACAGAGATGGAATTAATATGATAACCTTTAGTTTAGCTGAGGTTTTACAGTTATTGCTTATATTTTCATTTTAAACTGTGCTGTTACCTTGTTTCTTTGTGCATGATAAACTGCTGTTACTAGGAGAGGTTTTAAAAAACAACTACAAAACAATACTTCTCTGTTGCCTAAGGCACTTGAATCATTACCAACTATTCCGTGTCCATGGAATATCTTATTTTGGAAATGGGTTTTTATTTACAAAGAGTTTCCAAAAATAAAATAGTGGCAGGATACCATTTTTCATGTTTCTCTTTCAACTGAATAAAAATTCAAAAGTTACCTCGTTCCGTCTATTTTCAGTAAATTTAAAATAATCATTGTGATGTTTGATATTATCAATTACAGCATTCCTCATAATTCAATTAGAAATGTTAATGATGCCATTAAATAAAGGGATATGTAATTTGCATGTTGAATGCTTCTGTTAGATCCAATAAGTGACACATGATGTTTTTCAAAGTTCTGGAGTGAAAATAAAAATTAGACAATTTACATATCAAACTTACCATTTGATACAAAATGAATGCACATTTCAAATTAAGGAATAAGACAGTTATTTTGTTCTTATAGCTGGCACCAAACTCTTATATAATATTGTCGTTCTGCTGAAGAACTATTTTAACCAGATGCATATATGTATGTAAACAATAGAGAAGAGAAAAAAGAAAAAACTCTTAAAATATATATTCACATTCCAATAAAAACTTCATTTGTACAATCTTAACTTGGGAGATTGTATGCTAATTTTATATGTTTTTTTAAAGGCATCGATGGAAGGCATGTAATCATTCTTCTGTGTAAGAAGGAAGTATATATTGTTAGCTGCAAAAGTGAATCATTGCTTAAAGATGCATCATTCTAAGCAATGTTTCTAGTTTGCCAGCCTCAAAAAAGATGTCCTTAGTTATTGATTCAAGTGAGTCCTTTAAGGCAGAACAACTTAGCAGAAATGAAAACTTAAGCAAGGTGTCAATGAACCTATTAAAAGGGTTTGTACTCTAGATAAAATGTAAAACTACTGTACTTTCTCTAATATTTCCTGTATGTGTGCAGAAGCCTGTAGAACAGGTTTTGTTTTGTGGAGTTTTTTTAACCTATTGACCAGTGTATAAAAAGAAACTCAGCTTGTCTGTGAAAACCTTTTTAGGACTAGTATCTTATACTTGAAGTCAAAAGTAAATACAATAGAGATTATTATATCACAAACCAAATTTTACTTCTTTACAGAATTTCCCACACTCAGTCCTTAGACTGATGGAAGATTTGCACATAGCTTCACAATCTTCCAAATAATTTTTTATTTTAAACTAGTAATTCATTGATATTATCTTAGTAGTGGCACCATTTCTTAAGCCTATAGGATTGTAAATATAGAAATAAAAAATAAGCCATCCCCAATTTCCAAGTGTTTTGTACCTTAGAAGTTTATTTGTGAGTGGGTTGTTGGGAATTTGGGAACCATCTTCTCTGGGAAACAATTTAACAAATAATGATTGCTTGGTGTTTATTATAGCCTAAGTTTATATTTCACTTACACAATAGAAAAACCATCACCACCCTGAAAAATATTAGAAAATCAATTACAGTGATGAAACTAAATATAAAAACAATTACAGGTTGAATAAGACATTATTTTTCCTAAATATTAATACTTGAAGAAAAGCAGTATGTTTATAAACAGCATTTCTAGGTACTTTTATGAGCTTCCAAGATAAATTGCACTGTTTATGAGATCTAATCTTATATTAAAATCAGTGATTTTTCTTTTCCTTGCTACAGGAATATTTCTAGCCATTGCTTTTATGCTTATCAGCCATTTCTGAGATCTAGCCCAGTGTCTGGCATATAAGTAGGTACCTAATAAATAGTTACCAGATAGGGACTGAACTCTTTCTTTGGTTTACAAAAATGGAACTGAGTAGTTTTTCCAAGGTACCCCAAAAAGGAAAGGGGTTTAGGGGCACACCGTTTTCATTATGAGAAAGAGAGAGCCAAGAATTGAATTTTAAGAAGCAAACAAAGCAATAGTAGTACAGAATAGGCCTAACTGTTAAGAGAAAAAGAGAAGACTGTGGTGTAACTTGGGGGTAATCTTGAATGAGTAGGGATGGTGATGAGGGGAGGCAATTTACAAGCTTGGTATCTTGAGTACATGGGACATTCTGAAGTAAGGTGTCAACTTTAACTCAGAAGAATTATGTATTTGCATATGTGTACTAGGACCCATATGAAGAAATGTGGCCTATTCGGAAAACTCAAATTAGGTCTATCCAAATTAAGTTTAGTTACGCTGGCCCTAAAAGTTTCTCTACAATAATGGATAATAATCTGGAAAATATATATATATATAGATATAACTGAATCACTTTGCTGTACACCTGAAACCAACACAATATTGTAAATCAACTATACTTCAATTTTTTAAAAAAAGTTTCTCTAAAAGGCCAAGATATAAAATGTTAAAGTTAGTACTGCAGTAAACATGTGTAATGAAATAAACAATACAATGAATGCAGATTATACTTAGATGATTTTTAGTGGCAGAAAAACCTTTCCATCTGATCAAAAAATACTTTCTATGTTCTATTTCAAATCATATTTTAAAAGTAATGATTTTGAGTAGTTCCAAGTGGTATATAATAGGTGCTTAATAAATATTTGTTGAATGATTGAATGAAATAATGTGGAATAGTTTGGACAATTTTCCATTTCTGAGGTATGGATGTCTGTGTACATGCATGTATAGATTTATAATGCAGCTTAAAGATAATATTTAGCTGAGATTCCCTTAACAAGGAAAAAATCTCTGTTAGCGTGCTTTTTAATTATGGACATACTTAGTGTTCCACTGGTAATTAAAATAGTTTGTTTAAGATGAAATCTTTGCTGCTTCTAAATGAAATAATAAATATTTAATTTTATGACTTATATGTCTTAAATTTCCAGCAGAAATTCATCTAGTCTCTTCCAGCTGTGGAAGGATGAGAGGTCATATTAACTTACCCATCCAGAAGAACTTTACAATCCTGGAAGTCTATAGGATGAGAGATAATTTCAGCTAAATCACATGCATCTTTACTCTCCCATGTTAATGTTTTATAGATTGAGAGTTTATAGATAGGCACAGGGCTTACTGAAGCTATGAAATGGTTGTATTTCACACTGTAACTATAAACTTTGCCTTAATACCAGTAACAGTATCTAACCAAAATTTGATGACTATTTTGTATATGTATGTGCTTAAAAGAAAGACACGCCCCCCCAAAAAAAGAATTACAAGTTTCCCTTGATAATTCTGTTGTGAAAAATAGCCATTTGTGAATTTCAGTGAGAACTGATGCTTTGATTACACTTCCTAGTCTTTGAGAATACTGACCTAGCTTCAGATCTCTGCTATAAATTGAGATTATGAAATTCAAATGTAAAATTATTATCCATTGACAATCTTTATTAGCTAATAGATGTAGAAAATTTTAACTCCAACAAAAGACTGGAGCTGTCAACAGAAACATTACTGTGAATGAAGTTTCTGGTTGTTTTTCCTGGAACAGTAGTCTAGTAGGTTAATATTTATAATAATAAATTGGTAGTTGTATGTCTTCCTAATTTCATAAACTAGTTCTATTTTTAAATTGTTTCGGTGGTTACAATACATTAGAATTAAGGAGCAATTCCCAAGGACATGGGTTTTTTTTCTTGTAAAAGAGTTTTTATTCTGATGTAAGTCTGATCAAGGCTTCCAATTGAGTAAGGGTACATAAAACACTTCTTACAAGTTTTTCATTTCTATGTAAATTGTTCATTTTTGAAAATGGTGCTCCCTCAAACTCTGTTAACAAAACTTATAAAAACAGGTCCATTCTTAGTCATTTTGAACTGAGAAAAAGGATGATCAGTGAAAGTTCTTATTTATACTTTGTCCACTGATTTTCACTCGTTTCTATAGGTCTTCAAGTACAAAATGCAATTGTGGTGTCTTCTAATTACACCTAGGAAGTATATTTTAAAATGGAATGGTTGAGGGATAGCGGGCATTGATTGGAAGGTACTTTGACATATGTAATATGTTTTATAATGGATTTGGTATCATAACATATATAACAATAATGATATGCTTTGTAGTTTATTATATCTATGAAGGTAATCAATGATTTTGTGGTGGGAAGAGGCCTATTTGGGATGCAACAAATACAGTAGAACGTTTAGGTGTACTTTTTTTTATTTTAAAATTTACATTCAATGAAATGTACCCATTTTAAGAGAACAGTTCACTGAATATTGACAAATACATATACTCATGTAATCTCCATCCCACTGATTTTTAAAAATGAATCTTATTGGCCCAATTATTTGCCGTAGGTGTACTTTTTGATTGCATTATTTCTATCTGTGAGTCCTATTTGGAATAAAACATAAAAGAATGGTAATTTCTGAACTTTCTTGAAATTTATTTTAATGTGATGGTTTAATTTTCTTAGTTTGAATGAAGGTACCTGTGACTAAGTTTAAATTAGCAAGCTCTATGAAAGGCTTTTGGAAATCTTCCTTTCTTACTTATTGTTCATTGTAAAATAACCTATGTGAAGGAAAACAAGGCTTTTTTTTTTTTTTGAGTTGACTTTCTTACAATGAGTTAGCAGTTTGGTTATGCTTTTTATGGTTTTACCTATGGAAATCTTGAGACTTCTCTTGTCTTCAATGATAAATTTCCCACTCCATTAAGCTTTCGTGGAAAATCTTTGAAATGAAAACTATTATTGAACAGCACATTTGGAGGTTAGACATAAAGGCCTAGAGATACTCATTAGCCACCTACAGATAGACATTTATTCCCCTTTAAAATACTTTAAGGGATAACAGTGAGGGTATTTAATGCCCCAAATGACCTCTTCTCCTAGCTTCCCTTTCCCTGGCCCCCTTCAAACACACTCCTCTCCACTTACGTCACTGAACATGTTCAGATGAGGTATTTGAGTGATTGACTTTGGGTCATCTTTAGAGGCGCTCACACATAAGTTAGGAATATGAAATATTCTACTGTGCCTTAGGAAAGGGAATGCTGCCAAGCTGCCAAAGTCTACTAAAAATCTACAGGGCCTGAGTTCCCTGGGAGCAGAGCTGAAGAATTTTTTTTGGCTTTCTCTCCAGAATCTGAGCCAAGTGCTACTCTTAATGAAATTTCATAGCCAAAGTAACAGAAATCATATTTGTTTGACTAGTGCTTTGAAAAGACATGATGATCAGATATTCCACAGTTTGAACTTTAAAAAACGGTTAGTTAGTCATTAAAAGTATCATTTATGAGAAGGTGTTTCCATTGTAAAAACATTTGCATGATCTATTGAACAAAGTTTGGGGACAAAAGAGAAAATTTGAAGGAAGAAGAAAACTAAGTATTTATAAGCCAACTACCCAGAGGCAATCACTGTTAACTTTTTTAAATGATTTTTTCTATGCATAGGTTTTGTGTATTTGTGGTTTTGTTTGCTTTTACATAATTGTAGTTATGCTCTATATTATGGGATGGTGTTTTTTTAACATGTACATTTTATTTCACATTCTTTGTAAACATTTTCATAGCCATATACTATATTTCATCAAATCTAAGAAGCCATTGGTTGTAAGGCATATACTCTTGTACCACTAAGAAAGAAAAAAAACAAAAAAAAAACCCTGCCAGTTAGTATAAGGTCCCATCAATTGTAAGACACATGCACATTTTAGAGATGTTAAAATGTGGGGAAAAATTTTATAAAGATACCTTTATTAGTTTATTTTCTTAGGACAGATTGATAGAAGCAGAATTACTAAAGTCAGAGGTTGTGAATATTTAAAGGCTCTAGATCCATATTGCCAAAAAATTGTCCAATTTATACTTCCACCAGTAAGAAAAGAGAGGGCCTGTTGCATCTCACCATCAATAGAATTGAATTTTCTCAAAACAACAACAAAAAACTTTGTTATATGATGGGCAAAATAGTCCTTCACTTTAAGTTTGCATTTTTCCATTATAGAGAATAAACATTTACTATGTGTTTAACTGTATTTCCTCCTCTGCGGTTTTCTAATATCTATGCATTATTTCTTAATGATTTTCTTATTTGTCTTAGATCTCCTTTTATAATGATATTAGCCCTCTGTCTTTCATATTCATGTCACAGAATTCTCTTATTTGTTGTTTGCCTACAATGTTTTTATTATTTTATCCATAAAAATTTAAAACAATTTATTAGATTTGTAACATATTTATATTAACTGATTTGTCAGTCTTTTTTTTTTTGAGATTTATTTCATCACTTCTAAAATTAGAGAAATTATTTTACAGCCAGAAGTTTGAAAGTCACTTATAGTAACATCTATATCTGGCCTCTTTTGTTCCATTGGTCTGTTTTTCTTGTGTCACTTTCACTTATAGCACTTGATAGCACTTTTAATTTCATTCCCTCGTAAGAAATCTTCCTTTTTAAAACTCGTTATCCTTGTGAGTTTTTTTTTGTATTCTTGGCTTAATTTAGTTACTAAAAACTTTTTTGGACTTGTGACTGGAATTGTATCAAATTATGGACTTTAGGATTATTGACATTTTAATGATATTCAGTTTTTCTATTCAAAAACAAAATAGGTTTTTCTATTCAGTTCTTTTCTTAGTTACATGGGTTTATTCCCCACTATTATAGATAATACAGAAAAACATCAAGATGAAAAAATTTTAGATGTATCACAAATCTCATTCAGATAATACCATTAACATTAGCTGAGCCACATTCCAGAAATAGTTCTGTGGCTGTATACAATTAAAAGGGTGGCTTGCTGAAGGATTGAGTAGACAAATAGACACATCTTGTACATCTTTAAGTACGTCTTTCATTTGTTAGTTTTCTACTTCAGGAACAGTAATTATCCTTATGTTGGATTATCACTGTCTATTTTCCATAGTGATGGATTCTTTATTTTTAACCTTTTATTTTGAGATAACTAAAGATTCACATGCAGTTATAAGAAACAATACAGAGAGATCCTGTATACCCTTCATCTAGCTTCCCCCTGTAATGACATCTTGCATACTAATTAGCAGGTAGTGAATTAATGGATAATGATCAGCACTTTTAAAAAAAATAATGTAGGATAGAACAGATAGAACAGAATGGAATCTATCCAGAGGGCAAGTATTGTTTCATGAAACAATTATACAATCATTTATACATTCCTTTGCTCTGGATCACAATATAAAATGCATTTCTTACTACAAGTCACTATTTAAAAAGTTGAAACCACTGCCCTAGAGAAATTCTCATACAAATGTATAAGTAGACTGGCAAAAGAATCTGTGTTATGATCATGCGTGTAATAATAAACAATTGAAAACAATTAGAACTCGGAGAACTGATAAATAAATTGTGGTATAGTCATACAGTGGGATGCTATACAGCACGTAAGATAAACGTGAGATTTGTGTATTAACACAAATAAATCTCATAAATACAGTGTTGAGGGAGGAAAAAAGAAACTGGCCATGTAATACCATTTCTATAACGCTTTAAAGCATACACAACAATATCACATATTGTCTGTAATATTAGTAGAAGTGTGAAAGCATATATAGGTAAGGGTAATGATAAATAGGTACAGTATGAGCCAGAGGGAAATGGGATCAGAAAATTGTACCAAGAGCGTTGCTTTAGTTGTTTTATTTTTTAAGCTGGGTGGTAAATATACAGGAACTTGTTACATTGTTCTCTATTTCTTCTTCTAGATGCCCTAAATATTTTATTTAAACTAAATTAAATTAAAATACCTAGGGGAAAAGGTCCTGTTGAAGCATTTTGATTAGCTTGATGGTGTCACAATCCATTTGTGAGCCAATTGCTGTAGCCAGGGCAGTGGAAGGAATACTCTGGCCCCGCCTGGGTCATGTTCCCACCCTTTTGGTAGGGTGGGGTGGGAAGGAGAGCAGACAGGTCTAGCACCAGAAAAAACAGGCACCAAAAAGTACCAGAGATTTTCTTTTTCTTTTACTTTTCTGATTCAGTTATTTCTAATTCTATTGTTATTTCCATCATTCTTTTCTTGAGATTTTTGAGGCAGTTTCCTTTTTAACTTATTTAGTTGAATCCTTATTTATTTTTATTCCCACATGAATGCATTGTAGATTTGCACCCTCCCAAATGTTCTGCCAGCACTATCAAGGCTCCCTTTCAAGAACTATTTCTGGTTTTTAGCATTTATTTTCTTGAACTCTTGTGGGTTTGACTCCATCTCATCTTTTTGTAAGAATTTTAGTAGGTGTACACAGTCTATTCACACATAAATAAGTTGGCTAGAGACTTAATTGTGAGGTTATAGACTTTCCCTTTCAGAACTCTGTAGATTCTCTCCATGGTTTTATGACATGTAGTTTTATGGAAGTCCAAAGACAACTTAATTTTTATCCTTTTTGTTGTTAACAGTCATTTTGTAGGAATGAGCTTTAAGAGAAGAATGTTGGTTTCTTCTAAAAGCCACAAGGCACTGAATTTGGGGTCTCATCATTAATCTCAACTAGAAAAATTCTGTAAATGACCATATTTAGATCTCTTTTTCTGCTTAAGCTGTTTTATCTTTGTTGCTTCTCTCCATTTTTTAGTTCCTTTTGCATTTGTTGTCTTCCTCCACCTCTTTTCATTGTTGTAATACCCGTTTTTATAGATAGAACACTGTATCTTCTCCATATTTCCATAATATATACTATACACACATACACACGAACACACACCAAGTACCTTTTCTCCATCATTTAAGTTTGTTTAACCTTTTCTGGCATTCTGGCAAAACCCTTTGTGTGGCTGTGTCTCCCACTACATTGTGCACCCTCTGAAGCTTATTTTGCATTTACTAGTGCAACGCCTCACACCTTACAGGTGCTCAGTAAATATTTTCTGAATGAATAAGTATAGACTAATTGTGTACCTTTTGGTTGTCCTCAATCAATTTTCTGTGGGGTCATTTCTGCTGTGTGCAGATTTGGATTGCCATGCTGCATTTTGGGGTGTTTCTGTATATGTGTGTATATTATGTGTTTTTGACCTTTTATCTTGACCAACTCTCTTTTTGTCTAAGTTCTTCTCTTCCTTTTTTTAATTTTTATTTTACCAATTATATCTATTCTATCTCCTACAGAGAATTAATTTTGGAAGTAACCTTTCCTGTCGAAGTCCACAGGGCATTTCTCTCCTTTGCTTGTGCTTTTTTTTTTTTTTAGTAGAAACTATTTATTTGTTGTTTATTCTGTTCACTTACTTTGGAAAGTGGAAAAGTACAATAGGGCCCATGTCAGTCCTCTGATATTTGTGTGCTGCATGGCCTGCTGTCAGCATTAACGCCGGAGGGCAGGTTGATGTGTGCAACCCCACCACAGCTTTCAGTGCCCAGGAGGCATTCACCTGGTGTCAGTCTGTTGGACTTAGCATGGCATCTTCTCCTGTTCCTGCTTCTTGTGTTGTTGAAATATAACGTGTGTTCTAAAAACTCTGACATAGAATTTATTACTATTACCACTTTATCCCAAGGAAGCACCATTTTCAGGACTCCACCTTACATACTTTATCTTTGGCCTTGATGGAGTTAGAATGGGTGTGAACCAGTGATGAATATGCTAGAGCTCGCTGTATTTGGCCTATCTAATTCAAAATATGATGCTCTATCTTTCTTTAAGAATCCCCCTTGCAGTATAAAGTTTCCTCAAAAAATTAAAAATAGAACTACCATATGATATAGCAATTCCACTTCTGGGTACTTATCTGAGGAACATGAAAATGCTAATTCATAAAGAAATATGCACCCTCATGTTTACTGCATCATTATTTACAATAGCCAAGATATGGAAACAACTTAAGTGCCCATCAATTGATGAACAGATAAAGCATATGTTCTATGCGTGTGTGTATGTGTGTGTGTGTGTGTGTGTGTGTGTAATGGAATATTATTCAGCCATAAAAAGAATGAAATCTTGCCATTTGTGGCAACATGGATGGGCCTTTGAGGGCATTAAGCTAAGTGAAATAAATCAGAAAAAGACATATATCCTATGATCTCACTTATATGTGAAATCTAAAAACACCAAAAACCAAGCTCATAAGTACACAGAACAAATTGGTTGTTGCCAGAGGTGGAGGGTGGGGTGTGGATGAAATGGGTGAAGGGGGTCAAAAGGTACAAACTTCTGGTTACAAAATAAGTGAGTCATGGGGATGTATTAAAAAATAAAATAAGGTAACTAAACTGGTACTAACAAATAAATATAATCTATCTGGGCTTTCCCAAAACATTTGGCAAAATTTTTCTTGATATCTTGGTGAATGAGATGAAAAAAAATATGAGTTAAATGATATGACTAGGTGAATTCACAGTTAAAAAACAAAACACTCATTTTACAGATAGAGCAAATGACATGCAGACAAGGGTGATAACTTCGGAATCATAGCGGATGAATTACCAACTCAGAACAATTTGGGGGTTTAAGTACCTCCTGTTTGTTTAGCAGGTATGTTGAGTGCCACTTAGCATTATTCTTGATCACAAACAACAAATACTGAAGAAAGTTTTTGAAAGCGTATAAGGTAACTCAGAGATTTGATAGAAGTCCTAGGGAACCAGATTTGGGAAGTAGGAGTCTAGGGAGATGAAGTAAATATTTAGAACCATAGCCAAGGATATACCAGAGGAATAATTGTTTAGAGTATTGCTATCAACTGCTGTGTACATTTGTGTGTAATATTCTTTATTGATTAATTGCATCATTGTTAATAAGAAAAATACGAGGAAAAATGGAATTAACCCAAAAGTCTATCAATAAAGGTATTGGTAAAATAAATTATATAATAATTTAATAAGAAATTACCAAATACTAGAAGTAATTACATAATATGTCTGTATAATGGATATTGCTATAAAAATATTGTAGTGCATCTAAATATATACTCATAGAATGATATTCAAGATATAAAAAGTGGGGAAAAGTTGAAAAATACTATATTTAGTATTTATTCTATTTTGGTTTTAAAAAATATATTTTTATATACATAGAAAAAATTCAGGAGGAATATGTATCAAAACTAGTAATAGTTGTTGCCTCTGGATGACTGGTTAATGGGAGCCTTTGATTTATCACATCATATTTCTGTAATGTTTGAAATATTTTTGCTAATAAATGTAAAGTAAATGAATATGCCTCTACTAACTGGAGCCTTTAATTTTAGATTTTTTTCTAAAAAAAATAACACATTTTTAGTGTAAATAGGGCAATGACAGCTATATTTGGCTTTCTCTGCTCTATGTAAATAGATGTTCTCAAAAAGAAGAACTGATTTTCCTGTTCCCCTCCCACCTCACCCCCCATCATGGTAGTCCTCATTTCATCAGTGAGTATGCCAGCTGAATGTTTGAAGAGCAAATAAAAAACAGATTCTAAACAATTTTACATTGTAATTTTGTGATTGCTGTGGAGTGACATGTTTTTAAACATTGCTTTACCAAAGTATGTGGATCCTAATCCCACTTTTGTTTTACATGTTTAATTTTATCTATGATTATTATTATCACCATCATCATCGTCACTCTCTTTAGTCAAAATATCTAGTTTTAAATATCAGGTTATTCTCTAAAAATACTCCTTTTCCCATTCTTGCATAAATCTTGAATTTCTATTTTAGGAAAGATTTTAAACTTTGAGTAAAAACTTTTAGGTAAACTTTAAAAAATATCTTTCTTAAAATATTTTATATTAATTTAAATTTGGCACAAAACTTGGTGAAACTTGTTTTATTTTTTTAATATTTATGTATTTATGTATTTATTTATTTGGCTTCGCTAGGTCTTAGTTGCCGTATGCAGGATCTTTAGTTGCCGTACGCAGATTCTTTAGTTGATATGTGGGATCTTTAGTTGTGGCATGGGGGACCTTTAGTTGCAGCATGTGGGATCTAGTTCCCTGACCAGGGATCAAACCTGGGCCCCCTGCATTGGGAGCACAGAGTCTTAACTGCTGGACCACCAGGGAAGTCCCAATGAAACTTGTTTTAGTTTGACTGATTTTAATGTTTCATGTTACTGAATTGGTTATTGAAAACTTATAAGACATTTTGGTATAACAATTTAATCATGTTAAGAATTATAATTATAATTTTTGTTTATTTGTTTGTTTGTTTTTAGCATTCCACATTGGAAGAAGAGATTTCTATAGATTAAAAAAATGCCTTTGTTTAGTAAATCGCACAAAAATCCAGCAGAAATTGTGAAAATTCTGAAAGACAACATGGCCGTTTTGGAAAAGCAAGACAGAAAGACAGATAAGGTATGAGGTAAAATAATAACATTTTTATTAAAATATATGAATAGACCAAAAGAGCTAATGTAAAAGCTTAATGAAGAATCCTAAACATGGTCTGTGATGCACTCGTAGGGTCTTACGTAAGTACGTTTAAATTGATTCCAGGTTTTATGCAACTGATAATTGTTGAGTCTGTTGTCTTGAACTCTTCGTTCATTTTCTAGAGCCTCTGACCAACCTTGGATCCCTCTAGACTTAAACTAAGGGGTGACACCCCACCCTCCACCTCTGGCAACCACCAATCCATTTCAGTCATAAAAAAGAATGATATCTTGCCATTTGCAGCAACATGGATGGACCTAGAGGTCCATTATGCTAAGAGAAATAAGTCAGAGAAAGGCAAATACTGTGTGATTTCACTTATATGTGGAATCTAAAAAACAAAACAAAACAAATGAACAAATATAAAGCAGAAACAGAGTTATAGATACAGAGAACAAACAGGTGGTTGCCAGAGGGGAGGTGGGTTGGCGTTGGAGGGGGAAGAAATTGCTGAGGGAGACTGAGGTACAAACTTCCAGTTGAGTGTGAAAGGTACAGTGTAGAGAATATAGTTAATAACTATGTAATACCTTTGTATGGTGACATATCGTAACTAGACTTATTGTGGTGATCATTTTGGGTTTTTTTATATATTTTTTTAAAAAATATGTATTTATTTATTTGGCTGCGCCAGGTCTTAGTTGCGGCGCACGGGATCTTCACTGCGGTGTGCGGGATCTTTTAGTTGCAGCATGCAGGCTCTTAGTTGCGGCATGCGGGATCCAGTTCCCTGACCAGGGATCGAACCCGGGCCCTCTGCATTCAGAGCTCAGAGTCTTAACCGCTGGACACCAGGGAAGTCCTGTGGTGATCATTTTGAAATGTATAGAAATGTTGAATCACTGTGTTGTAAAACAGAAACTAACAGTGTTGTAGTTCAATTATACTTCAAAAACAAACAAAGAAACTCAGAAAAAGAGATCAGATTTGTGGTTACCAGAGGCAGGGGTACTGCGGAGAGGGAACTGGATGTAGACAGTCAAAAGATACAAACTTCCAAGTGTACGATAAGTAGGTACTAGAGGTGTAAGGTACAACATGATAAATGTAAGTAACACTGCTGTATGTTACGTATGGAAGTTATTAAGAGAATAAATCCTGAGTTCTCATCACAAGGAAAAATATATTCTTTTCTTCTCTGTTTCTTTAATTTTGTATCTATATGCAATGATGGATGTTCACTAAACTTATTGTGATAATCATTTCATGATGTATGTAAGTCGAATCATTATGCTGTACACCTGAAATTTATACAGTGCTGTATGTCAATTATATTTTAATAAAACTGGAAGGAAAAAAACTCAGAATGAAAAAAAAATCTAAGGGGTTATACTGGTATATAATATTATACTGACATGGAGGGTAAAATGTTTATATTTAAAGATCAACTGATAGTTTCTACTACAGTGCAGCCTCTTTTTTTTTTTTTTTTTTTTTTTGGCACACCACACAGCATGTGGGATCTTAGTTCTCTGACTAGGGATCGAACCCACACCCCCTGCAGTGGAAACGCAGAGTCCTAACCACTGGACTGCCAGGGAATTCCCAGTGCAGCCTCATTTTAACATTGTTTTAAAGTCCTACCAAGAAAGGCTTCCTCAGAGGAAGGGGTTTTTAGTAATTCAGTTATTCCTTCAAAGGGACATTGAATATAATTTGTCTCTAAAGGGACTAGTTTATGGCAAGATTCAAGATATCTGTAAAATAAATACCCTTGAGTTAATGGTATCTTTCTGTCCCAGTGAATGATACAATATTGTATTCTTGTAATGATGTAGAAATATATTTTTTATCCTACATCTTGTAAGGAATGTAGAAATATATTTTTATTTCTAGTGTACTTTGTAATATTGAGCAAAATATTGGCTCAATAGAATGAAGAAATGACCTTCATATAAGAGCGAATCTAAATAACAAAAGAGAGGAAAAAGGAAAAGACATAAAAAGACACTAATTTTCATTAGTGATCAGGAAAAGTCCAATTAGAACAACAGTAAATTCGTATCACATTCCTACTATCTTGGCAAAAATGAAAAATGTCTGATGGTATTAAATGTTGACAAGTGTGGAGAGCAATAAGAACTTTCATTTACTATGAGTGATAAAGTATAAATTGGTGTTTGGAAATGAGTTTAGTATATTATCTGTTAAATATGAAGATATACATGTTCTAAGACCCTGCAGTTCCCCTCCTAGTATAAACTCTAGAGATGTTCTTGCAAATATGCACCAGGATGCATGTCAAGAATGTTCATAGCATTGTTGTTCATAGTAACCCCTCAGTGGAAACAACCCTGATGTCCATCAACAGTAGAAGTGAGAAGTTGTGGTCCAGCCATTGACGGAATACTACAGAGCAATGAATGTTAAAGAACTGCTGCTACGTGCGGCGGCAAGGATGAACCTCCCAAATATAGTGTTGAGTGAAAGAAGCAAATCATAAGAGGGTACAGGTACTATTCCAAATCAGCAGAACTAAACTATGTTGTTTTGGGATACAAACATAGGTGAGAAAACTATAAAGAAAAGTAAATAAATGATTGTCATCAAAAACATAAAAGGATTTACTTCTGGCTGAAAAGGCGGCATTCAAGTGACTTCTGGGATGCTAAAAATGTTCTATTTCTTGACCTCTCTTATGGTCATACTGTGTTTGCTTTATAATTATTCTTAACTCTATATATGTTTAAAGTAATCTTCTGTGGATATATGTCACAATTTAAGGAACTTCCAACCTTTAATAAATTAAGGATTGCTTTAGCAATATCATAAAATGTATCTGGAAATTAATTTTTTAAGTAGTGTCATGCTACTATGAGTTACTTTTATTATTTTGCCTTATTCTCCTCATTTCCTTCTTCAATTATAATGATTAGAATACAATACTTGAAAGTAATAAAGCTATATTTCTTTAAAAACAGTCAGCAAATTGTTAACTAATTGGCCTGTTTTTTTCTTCACCTGTTTTTTTGTTTTTGGTATCCCATGCTTGCTTGCTTGCTTTATTTATTTATTTTGCGGTACACGGGCCTCTCACTGCCGCGGCCTCTCCCCTTGCGGAACACAGGCTCCAGACGCACAGGCCCAGCGGCCATGGCTCAGGGGCCCAGCCGCTCCGCAGCATGTGGGATCTTCCCGGACTGGGGTACGAACCCGCATCCCCTGCATCGGCAGGCGGACTCTCAACCACTGTGCCACCAGGGAAGCCCTTGCTTTATTTATTTATTTGTTTGTTTGTTTGTTTATCTTCACCTGTTTTTAAAAAATTTTTCTATTGAGTGTAATTAAGATACCATATAATCCACCATTTTAAAGTGTACAATTCAGTGGTTATTAGTTTATTCACAAGGTTGTGTGACCATCACCACTATCTGATTTCAGAACATTTTCAGCACCTCCTTCTCTCTTACCCAGGCCCTAATACTCACTAATGTACTTTCTACCTCTATGTATTCTCCTATTATTCTTTAAAATGCAATGAGGGCTTCCCTGGTGGCACAGTGGCTAAGAATCTGCCTGCCAATGCAGGGGACATGGGTTCGAGCCCTGGTCTGGGAAGATCCCACATGCGTCAGAGCAACTGAGCCCGTGCGCCACAACTACTGAGCCTGCACTCTAGAGCCCGAGAGCCACAACTACTGAAGCCTGCGCGCCTGGAGCCCATGCTCCGCAAAAAGAGAAGCTACCACAATGAGAAGCCCGTGCACCACAGCGAAGAATAGCCCCCGCTCACCCCAACTAGAGAAAAGCCCGCGCACAGCAACAAAGAGCCAACACAGCCTAAAATAAAATAAATTAATTATAAAATTTTTTTAAGAATTAATAAAAGCAAAATTATATGTTTTTAATAAAAACATAAAATATGAGGACATTTAAAAAAATGTAGTGAGATCTTTTGCTTCTTTTTTTTAAGTTTCATAGATAACAAAAAGATAATGGTTATGTGTGAGGGATCAGTGGATTGACAAAGGTTATGGGTTTTGACAATGTATGATTTTGTACCGACTCCATTAAAAAAACCAGAATAATAGGGATTTGTTGAAAAACATTAACAAATGATTTAAATAAAGACTACTAGCTACTGATAAGTCTTCAAAATGGACTGAATTTAATTTATAAATTAAATTTATAATTAATTACTAGTAAAGTTCAGTATGAGTATGATTTAAGGAAGTTCACGGGGGCTTCCCTGGCAGTCCAGTGGTTAAGACTGCACACTTCCACTGCAGGGGGTGTGGGTTCGATCCCTCGTCAGGGAACTAAGATCCCACGTGCTGCACAGTGCAGCCAAAAAGTAAAAACATTTTTTTAATTAAAAAAAATTTTTTTAAAATAAAGGAAGATCATTTCAATTATTCTAACTAAGTAGAAATACTGAAGATCTCTCTTTTATAAATTAACTTTAGTAACATTTTCTGAAATAAAAAACGCAGTGCCTACTGAATGGTTTTTGTTTGTAACTGTACACAGTTCTTTAATCATAAATAAGCAGGGCTCAATAAGTGGTTTTTGTTTGTTTGTTTGTTTATAACCTGAAATTTTTAATTACTCAACTATTAGCATACTTTTTGGTCACTAGGCTTCAGAAGAAGTGTCCAAATCACTGCAAGCAATGAAAGAAATTCTGTGTGGGACAAGTGACAAGGAACCCCCAACAGAAGCTGTGGCTCAGCTAGCACAAGAACTCTACAATAGTGGGCTGCTGGTGACACTGATAGCCAACCTACAGCTGATAGACTTTGAGGTAAACTATCTGCAAAAGGATGACAATTCTGCTTTTCAATTTTTATATACATACCAATATTTGACTGTAATTTTTTATTATTACTGTTTATATATTATTTAAAATCCCATTTTCCCCTGAAAGTTCTAAAATCATCTTAATCGTTTTTTTAAAAAAGCAAAAGGTTACTGGAATTAAGTTTTATGCAGCTAAGAAAGAAACTTACTGGTCAATAATAATAATAATAATAGATAACATTTGTTGAGTGCTTACTGCATGTTGTACAGTTTCCAAGCACTCATCTCATTTAATTCTGAAAGCAACCTATATATGATTGGTACTATATTATTAGTCTTGTTTTACAGGTAAAGACCCTAAAGTTCAAAGATATTAAGTAATTTCCCCTAAGTCACTCAGTTACTAAGAGCCTAAGCTGAGATTCAAACTTATTTTCTCCAGACCTGTTTCTTTAATTGAAATATTTATACCAATGATTTAAGAAGTTTGTTAAATGCTACTAATATAGGATATTTATCTCATTTTGAAAGCAATTATACCTAATTGCCTAAATAATAAATAAAAGAACACCTAGAAACATAAGTGGTGAATGTGTAAGCATTTTATTATCAGTGGTTTTTCAATGAAATATATATACGTAAGGCACATTTCAATGATAGAAGTCTTGGTTTTGATTTGTTTGCTGTTTTGTTACTACTATCAGGTTTTTGATACTCTCAGGTAAGTGCTTGGATCTCCATTAATTCTCAAAGATAGAAGAGAATGGAGATTTCTGAAGTAAATTGCTTTGTGTTTTGTCACCAAGGAAGTTAAAAGAAACTCATTACAGTGATTAGACCAAGATAAGGTCAGGGCTCTGGGGATCTGTGGAAATACTAGCCCACAGCTCTCTGGATGGCTTAGATAGGGGAAGATTTTGGCCGACTGGAGCAGAGGAGGAGGAATGCAGGGCAAGACTGCTCTGGACAGTGAAGTCAAGTGTGTTGACTAGAAACTACACTGACTGAGGGCCTCTCAGGGCCCAAACTTCAACTCAGCCTTCCTTTCAGAAACACCTGTTTTTTTCTTTCCTTCCCTCTCTTATCTGTTTCTCTAACCTTGACATTTTCTGCTCAATAATCTCCTACTTTTTCCTCTTGCCTGGCTTGTCACTCTCCCTCCCCATCTTACTCCCCATTTCCTTTTTAAACCTGGCATATGTGGAATTAAAGTGTAGTTTTATCATTGTGCTTATATACTTTCATGTTTTTTAAATTTAGTTTAAAATGAGGTATTATGGACTTTTGTAGGAGCTGTGCATAGTGGAAAAACACTTGACTTGGATTTAGGATTGTTTATAGAGTCCCTGCTCTGCCATTTGATAGTATCATAACCTCTTTGAGACTAAACTTTCTCATCTATAAAATAGGAATAATATGAACTTATATCATTGTTTTTAAATATTAAACAAAGTAAAATATATATACATACACATGTTATGGAAGAACACTAAATACATGTGCAGATATATACAGATGTCAGATAGTATATTTTCATCTTCTCTCTTTCTCAAACTTAAGTTAAATGTAAGCTGGTTTATTTTTGTTATAACCTTTGATGTTTGTTTCTGTGTTTATTATTTTAGTTTTAAATTTAGTTGGTGAGTGACCATAACTGGGAAACTCCCTGCTCTTGGAATACAGTATTATATTTCTATAAATCACCCCTTGTTTTGCACATTTCCCTGAAAGCAGCAATGTATTAAGCTATTATCATCACTAATTAATATGTTAGCTTGAGTTAGTTTATGAGACTAGCTTAATTTGCAATGGGATGCTGGAAGGAATATGACCAAGGTTGGTTACGTTTTGAAGAATCAGTCAGGGATGAGATGTCGTCAGGTCCAGTGACCTGGAGAAGCCTTGAGCAGCCACAGAATAGCATAGGTTCAAAGTGCTCTCCCAGAACTGGGGAGGTGGGAGTAGACCAGAGAAAAACTTTGGGTGCCTCACAATTTTGTGCAGCTTTGGCTTAGAAAACAAAAGAGGAACAGTAAGAAACACTTATGCAAATTTCCCTTATTTTACATGGTATACTAGAAATAAATATAGAGAAATTTACTTAAAAATTATTTGGGGATTAGGACATTCAATTGCCTAAAAATTGACTTATACATTATCAAGTAGAGTAAACTTTTATTCTCTGGAATCCTTGGGGAAAAAATTATCTTTCTGAATATGTGCATTTTCCATGTAGCTAAAGATTAACTCTTCAAATGAAGAAAGTTAAGTAGATTACTTTTGTGGATTACTTTACATTTTCTTTATAACATGCATTGTATACTTGCCTCTCCTCCAAAATTATATACTAGATGTAATCATTTTTTACTGATGACTCAATACTATCATTATGAAGGTCTATTATCATGATAATTGCAGACAGTTCTTTTTTTCAGCTTTATTGAGGAATAATTGACCAGATGGTTCTTGACTTTGTTCATTTAGTTGATGCCTAGAACATAGTTATAAATGAATGTGATATTCAGTAGGTGAAGCTGTCCTCCTCAATCAAACCCATAGCAAATAAATACTTATAAATACTTCTAGGTTGAATGAATGAATGAAAAACAGTTAAAATTGAAAATGGTTCAGTTTTAAGCATTCCACCAACTATATACTCATAGTATTTTCAGGAAGGATGCACCACTACTAGCATTATGAGCCCACTTGCAGAAATGTGCTGTCTATTTCTATGGACTGGAAGCATGAATGATCAGCCCACAGGCAGCAACTTTCCTTCTCAAGCTTAAAGTATCCATATAAACTAGTGACCATTTGATAAAACTCCCCCTAACTTCAAAACTCAGTCTAATCACACAGAGCCCCACCCTCCTCATCTCTTGGTTCTTAGGTAGCCCTGGTACAGCCCGTTCTGGATTGAGAGTATCTTGAGTACTAGGACTGCATTTCCCATGCCTAGTTCCATATCCATTGGTTGGATGAATGAATCAATGTAGGTATGAGAATGAGAAATAGAAGCAGAGGTAAGGGAATTGGAGCAAAGGAAGATGTCCTGAAGCACAGCAGTAAGGCACTTTTCTTAAAGAATTAGTAAATGTGTAGAGCATAATTCAAGAATAATGATAATACTTCAGTAAGTGAATAGCCTCTCCTGGGGCTTCTTTGAAGAGTATAACGGTCATTTGACTGTAAAATCTTCGTTATATTTTTATAACAGGAAAGGAAAATTATTACTTTACGGAAGGGCTGCAGCTTTTGCCAGATAACCTAAAAGGATGGAGCATTCCTTACAGAAAAAAAAAAAAGAACTTTTGTTTAGAAGACACCTACATGGGCTTTTTTGTTAGTTGTGAAAGGTGAGGTCTCTAGGCAATGTTTGGAAGGAAAAAGACTGAAAGAAAAGAGCTTAGATTCCCTTTGCAGAGTAAAATAACAGAAATTTGAGAAATGCCATCTCTTTGGCTAAATTTGATAGGAGTAGGAAATAGAAGAGAGATAGGAGAAGGGTTTGGAGTAAGGGAGAGAGAAGGCTCCAGAGCCATGACAGAGGAAGGGGCTTAAGGAAAAAGATGATCAGGAATGCTGAGGAATCTTTAATAATCTTTAATTATGATGTGTAGGATTCAATTTGAAGTTGTTTCTGCACTGTGCTATAATTACCCTTTGTTACCCTTAAACCCTTGATAAAAGAACTATGTACTAATAGTATATGTCAAATGAAGGAGAAGAGGTGGTTTTCTATACTTGGATAAACAGTATATAAAATAACTAGCTGAGAAAATAACTAGTTGTAGAAGGCAAGACAATGAACAAGGGCTGAGAGGAGCTAGGAGCAGGGATTTGAAATCCAGAGCTGACAACAGTGATGGTGGCCCAAGGCATTGGTTTAGATTGGGTAGCAGAGACTGACTCAGGAATCTGTGTGGCAAACCCATTTTCTTCTTCAGGAATCAAGAGGAAAGTGGTCCATTGGGGTGAGGAAAGTATTGGAGGATCCTGCTGTTACGTGAATAACGGCTAGTTAGAAGACAGACCTTTGGGTTAAAATTGTTTGAAAGAAAATTTCATTACTTTATAGCCATAAATTTTTGTCTAATCCTTTAAGCCTTAAAATTGCTGACAGAAAAAAAATACTTCAGCATATTCTAATGAGGTAAAAAAAAAAAAGAGTTATGGCTGAGATTGCAAGGTTTCTGATTTGTGGGCTCAGGATCAAACTCAGAGCTGTGTTTTTTGATGTTTGGGCACTATTCAAGACACAGCTTTAGACTCTTTGATGTTTTGAAACACAATGTGATAAGAGATCAAAGGATGAAAATGTATTGCATGTAAGAGTTGATGCATTCATTTTAAAGGCAGGTGTGCCTTGTGAAAATAGGCTGGATGCAAAGTCAACTGTTCAGTTTGAATTAGAAAGCAGCTCAAAGAAGCAGAAAACTTCCTAGGGAGGGTGGGAGGGAGATGCAAGAGGGAGGGGATATGGGGGTATATGTATACGTATAGCTGATTCACCTTGTTATACAGCAGAAACTAACACAACATTGAAAAGCAATTATACTCCAATAAAGATGTTTAAAAAAAAAAAAGGCAGAAAACTTCCTACTGTGATAATTTAATCTCTAGGCTTGGGGATAGCAGACTATCTTTTGTCTCCCCTTCTCTATCTTTCTACTTTACCATTTTGAATCTAGCATGCTCTTCTAGTCCATCTCTAATTTAATCTCTAATGATTATTAGAGACTGCTACGTTTAAAAAAAATAAGCTACGTTTTTTAAAAAATAAGCAAAATAAGCACTCCAGGATCAGCTTCTCAATAAGCCATTTTATGGTCCTAAGTTTTTGAAAATTTCCATTCCCTAAATATCCTTTTCTGTTCCCTGGCCCTCATTAAAAAGTGGTCCTTAACCTTTGGTTTTATTACTATAAAAATGAGAAATCAGAAAGCCTTGAGACACAAGCTTTGACTGTACTTCATGCATTTAACAGTTTGAAATGCTTACTATATGTGTAGGGCATTGATTTTATTTGATCTTGATTTTTTTGGTTGTTTATATATTTTGTACCTATCATTAGACAAATTAAGTCAAAGAATTCACAATCTCAGGTGGGAAAATACTATGTCATATTAAATGGAGTGTGTGTGTGTGTGTATAAACAGCTTTTGAAATAATTCACATGCCATGCAATTCACCCATTTAAAGTATACAACTTAATGGTTGGTTGTTTCTTTAACAGGGAAAAAAAGATGTGACCCAGATATTTAACAACATCCTGAGACGACAGATAGGCCCTCGGAGTCCTACTGTGGAGTACATTAGTGCTCATCCTCATATCCTATTTATGCTCCTCAAAGGGTAGGTGCGTGCTTTCCTTTAAAGTAGGTTTGAGTTTAGAAAAGTTGTTAAAAGTAACATATAGCATTAGCCTCATTTGAGAAAACGATCCCTTTTGGATTCATATTTGCCATGCTTGAAGTTAGCCCTCCAAATCTATGTCTCTGGGATTACTCAGGCTGCAGCAAAATCCTTTTAAAATAAATTCCCTTCCACTTGCTGCCTCTCTTTCCTCCACTTTCCTGTTATCTCTTCCTATTACATTATTGCTTGTGCTTTCCAATCTGCCCTTTTTCTAGCTGCCCACTTAGCCTCTTTGCATAAGACTGAATCCCCTCATTACACAAATACACACACACACACACACACACACACACACACACGATATCCTTTCAATGGCTAGCATCTACTATGGTGACATGCTTCACGTGAGGATAGAATAAATATCACTGTATGTATATGGGACCACAGGGCAGCCAAAAAACTAAAGTCTGGTCAGATAATAGAATTCCTGATTATTACTTTTTATGTATACTCATTTACAAATGTTTCTTGGGCATTTTGAGGCTGCTCCAACTCCTAAAACCAGAAATATGGATGTAGAAAGACTTGGGGATAGCAGACTATCTTTCGTCTCCCCTTCTCTATCTTTCTACTTTACCATCTTGAATCTAGCATGCTCTTCTAGTCCATCTCGTCTGTGTTCAATTCCCGAATCCTTTCTTGTACATTTTTAAACATTTTATTGTATCAAAATAATACATACCACATAGTTTAAAAATCAGAAATATCAACAAACATCAGCTCTTTGTCTCTTCCTTCTCTAGTCCCATTGCCCAAAGACAACCACTTTCATCTTTTTTATTTGTTCATCTGGTATTTGCCTCTATATTATCAATAATGGGCTTTTACTAACTTCTGATTTACCAATTTTAAAAAATATCTTTTAACTTTCTCATAGACTAGATGACAATTTAGTATTTCCACCACCACTGTTACTCCATTTTCCTTCTCTTAACCCTCTCAATATACTTTATCACAATTTTTAATTTTATTAGTCACATTTATATTATTATAGCTATGTAATTATTATTCATTGTTGAACAAAGTAGTGTACTATAATTACTTTGTTTTTTAGTACAAAATATTGTTTTTACTGGAGAATTAAGTCTTTCAGTTCTGGAAAGGGAAATATACTTGTATCATGTATTAGTTAGGGTAGGCTAAACTTATAACCCAAAATAGAGTGGCCAACTACAAGATAAGTTTATTTCTCACATAATAGAGAAGAACAGATGTTCTAGGTCAGCAGGGGTTCCTTCAACATGTGGTTCCTAAGATCACTTTGTTGATTGCCATTTCAGCCCACAAGAAGGCAAAAGTACTTGGGAGAATTTATGAGCCAGGCCTGGAAATGGCTTGCATTACTCGCACTCACATTCCATTTGAGAGCACTTAGTCACTTGACCTCTTAATTCTTAAGGAAACCTGAGAAATGTAGTTAGTGCCCAGGAAGAAGAGGAGAAAGGATTTCTGTGGACAGTTAACATTCTCTGCAACATACTGTTTCTTTGAAAATTTTTTCTCTTCTATATTCTCTGTTCTCACTTTCTCATTCTCCTATTAGTCAAAGTTAAATCTCTGGGGTTGGTTTCATATCTCTTCTATTTTCTGTTTCTTTGTCTTTTTGTTTTACTTGTCAGAAGATGTTCTTTTTTTTTTTAACATCTTTATTAGAGTATAATTGCTTTACAATGGTGTGTTAGTTTCTGGTTTATAACAAAGTGAATCAGCTATACATATATATATCCCCATATCTCCTCCCTCTTTCGTCTCCCTCCCACCCTCCCTATCCCACCCCTCTAGGTGGTCACGAAGCACGGAGCTGATCTCCCTGTACTATGTGGCTGCTTCTCACTAGCTATCTATTTTACATTTGGTAGTATATGTAAGTCCATGCCACTCCCTCACTTCATCACAGCTTACCCAGGAGATGTTCTTAATTGTATCTTCCACTGAAGATAAACTCTACTGAATTCTCCTTTCAGCCACCCTATTTTTAATTTACAAGAGCTCTTTTTTTGCTCTCTGATTTTTCCTGTTTCTTGTCTCTTCCACTTCTTAGCTCTGCGACTTTGGGCAAGTCACTGCACTTTTCCAAGCCTCAGTTTTCTTATCTATCAAATAAGAGTAAAATTTGTGATATTACCTTTGCACTAAAATAATGTTGCATTATATGCCTTAGACTATGCATTGTCAGACCGACCTGTGTGTTCCGTCAGGGTTCTGCTATTTACTTGCTAAGACCTTGGGTAAGTTACCTAGCTTCCTTAAGTCTTGATTTCCTCATTGTAATATGAAGACAATAATAAAACCTACTTCAGTATGTCATTTTGAGTCTTTACTGAGGTAGTTCTTGCAGAGCATAGCACCAAGCACATGGTACTCAGTACTCAGTAACTACTAGTCTAAAAAAATTATTATCCCTATCCCTCTTAAGAGCTGCAGTTCACATTGAGATATATGTGCAATTTTAGACAAATACAATTAAGACCATACCCAAGTGTCAGAATAATATTATAAAGGGAAGTGTTTGTTTCTAGCTCAGATAAGATCTACAAAATGTAATGGGTTATGATCTGCCCAGCTGGTCATTGGTGGATAAGGCTGGAATGATCAATTTGTACCCCCTTCTGGAGATTCTAAAATGTTAAGCTAAAGCATTTGACATTATCCTGTAGGAAATGGGGAGTCATTGGAGAGTTTGGGAAGAAGAATATCAGATTTGTGTTTCAGGAAGTGAAGATAAATTAATAATCATTTAAAGTTTGTTTGTAAATAAATGATCCCTTGAGAATGCTAAAATGTGTTGTCCTAAAAATATATTGGAGAGCCCGTCAGCTGATGTAGAAGAGAAGTTGTGTGGATGTTCTAAAACAGTATCTTCCACCATGGGGTCGTTATGTGAAGGATACACGCAACTCCACAGACTTCATTCCTGGAGTGGGAATTATTTGTTTGGAGGATCTCCTTCATGTAGCTGCTGTCACTGAATAGCAGTTGGGGATGGCAACTGCCTTGTATTTATTTTGTCAAAGAGCTGCACCAGATACAAGTGGCTCTGCTAAAGATATGAATTTAGTGTCTTCTTACCAAGGAAATTATAAACACATGAAAATTATTACTGTTAAGCTTTAAGAATTCAGATAAAAGCAATCCAATAAATTATAAAGTATGGTTGTAGGGTAATTTTTTCGTTCCTTTTATATATGATAGAATATATGTACATTTTATACATTGACACATTATATATGCTTTGTGGAAGATGTGAAAATTTAGCGTAATGGGATATTTATTTTTTAAATTAAGTTGGTGAAGAATTACAACTTATATTGAAGAATATAACTTTATTTTCCCTTTCTAGAAATAATGAGACAAGATAAACAACTAATTATAATTGTTATTCATTAATAATTTATCTGCTGGAACATATTACAGATCTGTAGTGAGCCTTTATTATTTGTGATGTACACAGGATTCATTAATGTGTAATTGTCCCCTATATTTCTCCCACCCCTTCCCCTTTTTCAGTAGAGAGAGTTGAGAAAAAAACCTAGTGATAGGAAGCCAGGCAGGGGAATTAGACTAAGCTAGAAGGCACAAACAAGACTTAGAGATGAGGAGGACGGAATCAGAGGGAGAAAACCCACTAATATCAGGAGAGGGTTTTGGAGGTTTACTAGTGGGAGGCTCCAAAGTAGCTGCAGAGTAAATTAGAGGAGGGAAGGGAGTTTGAGAAGTGGTGCTGTAAGTTATAAATCAATAATTTTGAGAAACAAATGATAAAGGTTGGAATCTCTTTTAATAACTTTTTCGTACTAGATTATATTTATTTATATGTGATTCTATAAAACATGTGGGGCATTGGCACTTTTGCAATTATGATTACATATAAAATTTACTGAGTATGAATAATCAGTATATCTTTATTTTATCTTTAATAATTTGAAAATGTGTCTCTGTCCTATTTGGTGGTGAACTTTATGATGAATTCAAATGACTACTATTCTTTTACAAATTAGTTGTTGCCAAAGATCACTCAGTTTCTGAACAAACTATTAAATTGATGTAAGTAGAAATTTTCCTTATATTTCAAATATGAACTCTTCTATTCATTAATCACCTGTATTTACCAGGAATCCTATTATAATGGATAATTTATAATAATTATATGTCATTTTTTCTGTATTTAAGAAAAAACTTAGCTTTCATTTATTTTCTAATATGTGGAAAAAGTAATTTTGAGTCATTTAATTTAAAAAACACTTTCTCAATATACAGATTTCTAAGACTCCATTTTCATGTAATTATAGCACACAATAGAAAAATAGGAATTGTTTATTTTAAGCATAACTCCCTCAAATCTGATTCATCAGGAAAGTTTTATAAAGCATCTTTCCATATCTTCTGAAAAGTTAATAATTAGATTAGTTTGTAAGGCTAAAACTGCTTATTAGTTCGTTTATTAGGGGTCTACAATAATAATAGCACTAATAATAGTAAGTATAGTAATTGTAGTAGTTAACATAGTACTTAGTATATGTCAAGCCCTGCTTTGTATTTATATAATAGTCCTGTGGATAGTTATTGTTGTTTTTGTTGTTGTTATTTTTATTATACCCATTTTATAGAAGAGGATACTGCAGCCCAGAGAGGTTAAGTAACTTGTCCAAAGTCACATAGCCAGTATACTTTAAACTCTAGTAGTCTGACTCCAGAATCTGTGCTCTCAGAACAATATCCAGCTTTCCAGTCTTCAAGCAGTTATAGTCTACAGTGAGCAGAGATAACTCATTACAACTCATTGTTGTTTCTTTACCAGTATATTCTGTGGGTGCACAGATGAAGAAGTCATCACCTCTGCTTGAGATGTCAAAAATGAAGCAGGTCTTAAAGTAGAAAATTTCCAAATAGACACAGGGAGTAGAAGGATTAGGTACCTCCCATGCAAAGCCACAGAGGCATCAAATTGCACAATGTGTTTGGAGGATGACAAGAATTCTGATGCAGCTGGAACCTAGTGTGAATGGAAAGTAGGGATGAGGATAAAGCTGGAAGGGCTAAGACCAAGTTATGAAGAGTCTTTCATAAGTCTTTCAGTCCTACCAAGGAGTCTAAATGTTATTCTAAAGGCAACATGGAGCCATCCAGGGACTAGATGTGATGAGTTCTGGTGGCAGTATAGAAAATGGCTTGGAGAATTGGGGGTCTGAGATTCCAGCTTGGAAGAGTCCAAGCAAGGGATAATTAGGGCCAGAACTTTAGTGGTGATATTGGGGATGAAGAGGAGTAGATATTTTTATTTATTTATTTTTATTTTCTTTTTTATATCTTTATTGGAGTATAATTGCTTTACAATGTTGTGTAAGAGTAGATACTTTTAAAACATTTTATTTTTTCTGATTCAAAGTAATACATGTTTATTATTTAAAGATTCAGACATTTTAACACAATATTGTAATTCAACTATACTTCAATACAAATAAATTTTTAAAATTCAAACATTTTAGAAATCTATAATATAGAAAGGGAGTGCATGCCATAATCCTTCCCAAAGAAACCATTATCAACAATTTGGTGATGACTTCTCTGGTTTTTATTCTATATTATAATGACTTATCAACAATTTGGTGATGACTTCTCTGGTTTTTATTCTATATTATAATGATTCTTCTTTTATTTTTTAACCCAAACTTTAAACTCATTGCCTCACATCCTGTTTTATAGATACCATTTATTGAGTGTTTGCTGTGTGCCAGGTATTACATTCAACATCTTATGTTATTTCATTTAATCCTTCTAACAATACTATGAGGACTAGGTATTATCCTTACCATTTTACAGATGAGGAAATTGAAACTTAGAGTAAGACTATTGCTCAAGGTTATAAATACAGCTAATAAGTAACAGAACCAATTTTTCAATCCAGATCTGATTCTAAATCCCATCTTCTTAACCATTAATACGTCCTTAATAAGATTTGAAGCCCTTGAGATAAGAAGGGAGAGGTAATTATAGAAGACCCTGAGGACAGAGTAGACAAGAAGCCCTGAACGGAACCAGCTTTACCCATTACTATTTTCTAAGTTAGCTTGAAATGCTAGAGGTTTAGCTCTTTGTTAAAGATCAGCATTTTTACTGAATTATCTCTTGTAAAGTTGCTTGAAAACTGGGGACATAATTTGATTGGTGCATTCAGATATCAAACAGTGATGTCATTTAGGTAAACAAATGGGACCTAATTAAACTTAAAAGCTTTTGCACAGCAAAGGAAACCATAAACAAGACAAAAAGACAACCCTCAGAATGGGAGAAAATATTTGCAAACAAAGCAACTGGCAAAGGATTAATCTCCAAAATATACAAACAGCTCATGCAGTTCAATACCAAAAAAACAAACAACCCAGTCAAAAAATGGGCAGAAGAGCTAAATAGACATTTCTCCAAAGAAGACATACAGATGGCCAACAAACACATGAAAAGATGCTCAATATCACTAATTATTAAAGAAATGCAAATCAAAACTACAATGAAGTATCACCTCACACCAGTCAGAATGGCATCATCAAAAAAT